>NW_025533686.1:300000-528172 GCF_020615455.1 Coregonus clupeaformis | reverse complement strand
TTTAACAGGTTTATTTCAAAGTTAAATTGTCCAGGTTTCCAAAAATAGGGGAAGAGCAAGTCCAGGTCTACAGGGAGGGTAACAGATCCAGGGTTCTGAGCAGGAGTGGTACCGTAACGTCCTAGTGTCCGTGGTGAGTCCAAATGTGAGGTCCAGTAGTGGAAAGCAGGATGGTGGTGGCAGGAGTGAAGCGGAGGCAGGAGTCAGGTTCCAATAATCTGTGGCACAGGAGAAATATAAATAGAACCGGCCAAAAACACAAAGAGCGAAAACAAGCAGGTTGAGTCAGCAGCGAGACTAACATGGTCGTCTTGACTATGATCTGACGATGAGTGGCAAGTTTGACCGGGTCTTTAAGGCTGAGGTGATTATGGTGAATGAGCTGCAGCTGGAACCCTGACTCCCGCACACCAGACTTCACTCCCTGCAATTAAGAACAGACAGAGGGAGGGGAGAGCAGAGAGAGAGAGCTACCTAGCAGCAGTAGGCCTAACAGTACCCCCCCCTCTACGGACGCCACCCGGCGGCCGACAGGGTTTATCAGGATGTAACCGATGAAGATCACGGACCAGAGCAGGATCCACAATGAAGCTCCTGGGAACGTTCCTCAGGACCATAACCCTCCCAATCCACCAGGTACTGGAAACCACGACCCCGGCGGCGAACATCCAGAAGTTGCCGGACAGTGTAGACAGGACCCCCACCCACGACCCTGGGCGGAGGAGGGGACGAGAGGGCGGGCACAGAGGGCTAACAGACACAGGCTTAATCTGGGACACATGAAAAGTGGAATGAACCCGTAGGGAGGCAGGAAGCTGTAGTTTAACCGCGCAGGGGTTAACAATAGACAGTATTTTAAACGGTCCTATAAAACGCGGCGCCATCTTCTTAGATTCCACTTTTAATGGAAGATCACGTGATTTAAGCCATACCTCTTGACCAGGAGAGTAACCGGGAGCCTGGGACCGGTGACGGTTGGCTTGCCTCTGCATGTACGATGAAGCTCGGGACAGAGCTACCCTGGCCTTCCTCCAGACCTTGAAGCAGCGGCGCATGTGGGACTGCACCGAGGGTACCGCCAGTTCCCTCTCTTGAGAAGGGAACAGGGGAGGTTGATAACCAAGAGCACACAGAAAGGGAGACAAACCAGAGGAAGCGTTAGTCAAGGTGTTATGAGCATATTCCACCCAGGGGAGCATGGAGCTCCATGACCCAGGGTTAGACCCTGTGACACAGCGGAGAGCGGTCTCCATCTCCTGGTTCGCTCTCTCGGCTTGCCCGTTGGTCTGGGGGTGATATCCAGAGGACAGGCTGGATGTGATGCCCACTGCTTTACAGAAAGCTTACCATACCTGGGAGACAAACTGGGGACCCCTGTCAGAGACAATATCAATGGGTAGACCATGAGAGCGGAACACATATTCAACCAAAATATCAGCAGTTTCTCTGGCAGTGGGCAGTTTAGGTAGGGCCAAAAAATGAGCAAACTTAGAAAAAACAATCAATTACAGTAAGAATGACAGTCTTTCCAGACGAGGGGAGAAGTCCAGTGACAAAATCCAATGCAATGTGGGACCAGGGACGGCTGGGTATTGGCAGAGGTCATAGATGACCAGCGCTGGCCTGGGTGGAGTTCTTACTTCGTGCACATACCGTACAAGCAGCAATGAAGGCTCGAGTGTCCGCCTCCATCCTGGGCCACCAGAACTTCCGTCGCAAAAAGTCAAGGGTCCGAGTAACTCCAGGGTGACAGGTAAGGGGAGACGAGTGAGCCCACTGAAGTACCTGGGAGCGAACAGACTCAGGGACAAACAACCGGTTAGGAGGACCGCTCCCAGGGTCAGCTTGTACATGTTGAGCCTGTCTAACAATCCCTTCGATGTCACATGTAATGGCAGCAATACTGCAGGTAGGAGGCAAGATGGTTTCAGGGTTACTACCAGTATCAACAGCAGAATGAACACGAGACAGGGCGTCAGGCTTGACGTTGCGTGACCCAGGACGGTAAGACAGGGAAAAATTGAATCTACCAAAAAATAGTGCCCACCTGGCTTGACGGGGATTGAGCTGCTTCGCTGACTGGATGTATGCAAGATTTTTATGATCCGTCCAAACGATGAAGGGTTGTTCCGCCCCTCCAACCAATGCCGCCACTCCTCGAGAGCCAGCTTAACGGCGAGCAGTTCACGATTGCCAACATCATAATTCCTCTCTGCCTGAGAAAGTTTCCGTGAAAGAAAAGCACAGGGATGCAGTTTGTTATCTTCAGGTGAACGTTGTGACAACACCGCACCTACCCCAGTGTCGGATGCGTCCACCTCCACGACAAACTGGCGGTCGGGGTCAGGCTGCATCAGAATGGGAGCCGAGGCAAAGCGATGTTTTAGCTCTTTGAACGCTGATTCGGCCCCTTCATTCCAAGCGAACGGTAGTGAGATGGAGGTGAGAGCGGTGAGTGGCGCAGCAATGCGGCTGTAGTCTTTGATGAACCTCCTGTAGAAGTTCGCAAACCCCAGGAATCGTTGAAGTTGTTTGCGGGTGGAGGGGGCTGGCCAGTCCGTGACAGCAGAGATCTTAGCTGGGTCCATCCGCAACTCCCCCTGAGCTATTATGTAACCCAAAAAAGAGGTTTCAGACACATAAAATGCACATTTCTCCATCTTCACAAATAGTTTGTTTTCCAACAACCTTTGCAACACCTGGCGCACATGCAGTTCATGTTCCTGGGAGGACTTTGAGTAAATCAGGATATCATCCAGATAGACAAAAACAAAACGATTCAACATGTCCCGAAGGACATCATTCACTAGTGCCTGAAAAACAGCAGGGGCATTAGACAAACCAAAAGGCATAACCAGATACTCAAAATGTCCCAAGGGTGTGTTGAAGGCAGTCTTCCATTCATCGCCTTTACGAATGCGCACCAGGTGATACGCATTTCGTAGATCCAGTTTCGTGAAAGATAGTTGCACCATGAAGGAGGGGAAAAGCAGAATTAATTAAAGGCAGAGAATATTTGTTCTTAATGGTGATGTTGTTAAGTCCACGGAAATCAATACAGGGTCTGAGGGTCTTATCCTTTTTCCCAACAAAAAGAATCCCGCTCCTACAGGTGACGAGGAAGGACGAATAATACCTGCCGCCAAGGAGTCCCGAATGTAGTTCTCCATAGCCTCCGTCTCCGGGCGGGAGAGATTGTACAGGCGACTGTTAGGGAGAGGGGCTCCTGGCTGGAGGTCAATGGCGCAGTCGTATGGCCGGTGAGGAGGAAGAGAAGTAGCTCTGTGTTTGCAGAAAACGGATGCCAGGTCATGATACACGTCAGGGACAGCAGAGAGATCCATGGACTCCAGTGGAGGTTGAGGAATAGTGCTGGCAGGGGTCTGAGCAGAACACAAACAGTTAACATGACAAAATGTGCTCCATGAAACAATTCTACCTGTCACCCAATCAATGTGTGGATTGTGTCTTATGAGCCAGGGGATACCAAGGACCAGGGGGTCTGTGGGCAGTCAATTATGTGAAATTGAATGTTCTCCTGATGATTACCCGACACTCTGAGACAAACAGGGACAGTCTGATGAGTAATACGGGTCAACAATTGTCCATTTAGACCCTTAGCCTGCAGCGGACGGTCCATAGGAACAGTCTCTAAATCCATTTGTTGAGCCAACTCTCGATCTAAAAAGCTTTCATCGGCACCAGAGTCAACCAGCGCACTAACAGGGAAATTCTGGGACTGCCACCGGAGGGATGCCTGGAGCAGAATGCGGGGAGAAGAGGAAGAATCCGCTGCTCGGCTCACCAAAACTTCTCCCATTAATGATGAGCCGGCCCTTTTCCCGGACGAACTGGGCAGGAAGGAACGAAATGACCAGCTTCTCCACAATACAGGCAGACACAAGCCTGAATTCGACGTGCACGCTCCTCTGAGGACAACCATGCACGACCCACCTCCATGGCTTCGGGTTCAGTGCTCCTAGTATTGACTCGGGAAGACTCGGCCTTCTCCGTAGGGAAGAGGCGGGGAGGAGTTGGTTGACGACAGACAGGTTGCTTGGAACTAACACTCCTCTCACGGCGGCGCTCCCGAATCCGATTATCCAACCTGATGGTGAGTGAAATAAGATTATCCAGCGTGGGCGATTCATCATATGACACCAATTCATCTTTCAAAGTCTCAGACAAAGCATTAATGAACACTCCTTGTAATGCCTCGTCATTCCAACCACTCACTGCCGCTAAAGTCCGAAACTCCACTGCCATCTCCGCCACACTGCGAGACCCCTGCCGAAGAGAAAACAACCGTTTAGCAGCCTCCTTGCCCCGTACGGGGTGGTCGAAAACCTTCCTCATCTCAGTGGTGAAGGCAACGTAAGAGTTGCAAACGTCCGACTGACTCTCCCAGACCGCTGACCCCCAAGAACGAGCGGAACCGCTAGTAGAGTTGATAAGGTAGGCAATACGGGATCTTTCTGAGGCGTAGGTGAGTGGCTGTTGTTCAAACACTAACGAGCATTGAGTCAAAAAATCACCACAGGTTCCCATGTTCCCGTCATAGCGCTCTGGAGCAGGAACAAAAGGCTCTCTGATCTGGGCTGGAGGAGCAGGAAAAACATGCGGAGCGGGAGAAGGAGCAGTTTGTATGCCATGAACGGGGGGTGCAGTATTAACTTGGGTAGTAAGGGCAGACACTTGATTGGTGAGTAATTGAACCTGATTAAGCAGCATCTGACTGTTCTCAGAAATAGTCTTAAACAAAGTATCATGTTGGCCAAGTAAAATGCCCTGATTGGCTATGGCAGTCCGAATTTGAGTGAACTCTGGGGTGTTATCTGAGCTACTGTCTGCTGGGTTCATGTTTGGTCAGATCATACTGTCACGATTTAAACTGAATATGAACCCAAATGCAGACAATTACACCGAGCCAGAGAAGGTTTAACAGGTTTATTTCAAAGTTAAATTGTCCAGGTTTCCAAAAATAGGGGAAGAGCAAGTCCAGGTCTACAGGGAGGGTAACAGATCCAGGGTTCTGAGCAGGAGTGGTACCAGTAACGTCCTAGTGTCCGTGGTGAGTCCAAATGTGAGGTCCAGTAGTGGAAAGCAGGATGGTGGTGGCAGGAGTGAAGCGGAGGCAGGAGTCAGGTTCCAATAATCTGTGGCACAGGAGAAATATAAATAGAACCGGCCAAAAACACAAAGAGCGAAAACAAGCAGGTTGAGTCAGCAGCGAGACTAACATGGTCGTCTTGACTATGATCTGACGATGAGTGGCAAGTTTGACCGGGTCTTTAAGGCTGAGGTGATTATGGTGAATGAGCTGCAGCTGGAACCCTGACTCCCGCAGACCAGACTTCACTCCTGCAATTAAGAACAGACAGAGGGGAGGGGGAGAGCAGAGAGAGAGAGCTACCTAGTAGCAGTAGGCCAAACAGCTTGACATTTCTCAACAAGACCTCACCACAGGCCAACCGCAGTTTCTCAATTCCATAGTCCTTTGACTGTACATTAAGGTCACCAACCAGTACTTCCTCACAGCTATTGTTCTGTCTGTTTGTCATACCACTTTTTCTTATAAAAACTGAGACCCAACTCTTCTTCATTGGGCTCTTAATCCTGCACCTGTGTGATTGTTAACCACTCCAGAATTGCAATTGTAATAATAAAATAAGTTGTTTGAAGAACCTAGTCTCTCTTCCTTTCTGGTTAGAATTTCCACCACACTAGGTATCCCCTTTCCCTTCCCAGACATCAACAAAGGAAACAGTTCCATAGTAGTTACAGTGTTAAAGTGATAACACACTAAATTTGATTTTGGAGTTCCCACTGGACACACACTGGTTGAATCAACATTATTTCAACATATTTTGGATGTGGAATCTACGTGGAAAATACATTGGTTTTGAAAAAAGTCCTAATGTTGTTTGGAGGGGGAAATTTCGACCACAGGATTATGTCATCATGGTAACAATTTCAACATAGACAAACCTTGTGTAAAATATGTTGAATTTGTATCTTTAAAACAATGTTAGATCTTCAACGTTATATCCACTATCAGAAACGTATCTATCTACAGATATCCTTTGGTCTCCTATTCAGGATTTTAACCAAGCCCAGTGCTCCACTTAAAAACTAAATAGATTCAATGTTGCTATCAAAGTCATTCCAAAGGGTAGGATTAACAGAGCAAGTTAAGTGTGACCACACTTTATCACTCATATATCATCAATAATGAGATTTAAGCCTGTATAGCATTTTACAAAGTAATCAACAGCCATTGTTTCAATTCAACCCAGAATTCAACAAAAAATAGGCAATACAATAGGCCTAGGGGATAAAGCTCTGATTGATTTCAAGTGTAATGTTATTTAGTGATATTGAATTGTGTTCGGTTGTCAACGCAACCAAATATCAACATTTGAAGGAGATATATCTTCTACTTGGATAGTTCCATCTGTGCCACTGACTTCACTTATGACTAAATGTGTCTACAAATTAACAAATTATTTGTTGGATTCACATCTCCAACCAAACCAAAAATAAAAGTTAAAGAATGGAATTAAGCCAGTGGCTCAGATGGAACTATCCAAGCAGTAGATACAGTGGGGTCTGAAATGATTGACACCCTTGATAAAGATGAGTAATAATGATTGTATCAAATAAATAATTCAAATACTGAGCTATATTGTATACTGCATTTTTTAGGGGAAATTATATTATTTTATACTAATAGTATACAATTGCTCAGAGTAAGAGATTTTGTTTAACAAGTAATACTTATTTTTCTTCAAAAAGGTAGGCGTCAAAATTATTGACTCCCGTAAAGATTCTTATAAATAAAGTAGTCAAAAGTTTAGTATTTGGTCCCATATTCCTAGCATGCAAAGACTTGGGCCGACTCTTTTCTCTGTGTATATCAATGACGTCGCTCTTGCTGCTGGTGACTCTCAGATCCACCTCTACGCAGACGACACCATTTTGTATACATCTGGCCCTTCATTGGACACTGTGTTAACAAACCTCCAAACGAGCTTCAATGCCATACAACACTCCTTCAGTAGCCTCCAACTGCTCTTAAACACTAGTAAAACTAAATGCATGCTCTTCAACCGAACGCTGCTTGCACCCGCCCACCCGACTAGAATCACTACTCTCGACGGGTCTGACCTAGAGTATGTGGACAACTACAAATATCTAGGTGTCTGGTTAGACTGTAAACTCTCCTTCCAGACTCACATTAAGAATCTCCAATCCAAAGTTAAATCTATAATCGTTTTCCTATTCTGCAACAAAGCCTCCTTCACTCATGCTGCCAAACATGCCCTCGTAAAACGGACTATCCTACCGATCCTTGACTTCGGCGATGTCATTTGCAAAATAGCCTCCAACACTCTACTCAGCAAATTGGATGTAGTCTATCACAGTGCCATCCGTTTTGTCTCCAAAGCCCCATATACTACCCACCACTGTGACCTGTACGCTCTTGTTGGCTGGTCCTCACTACATATTCGTCGCCAAACCCACTGGCTCCAGGCCATCTATAAATCACTGCTAGGTAAATCCCCGCCTCATCTTAGCTCATTGGTCACCATAGCAACACCCACCCGTAGTCTGCGCTCCAGCAGGTATATCTCACTGGTCATCCCCAAAGCCAACACCTCCTTTGGCCGCCATTCCTTCCAGTTCTCTGCTGCCAATGACTGGAACAAATTGCAAAAATCTCTGAAGCTGGAGACACTTATCTCCCTCACTAACTTTAAGCATCAGTTGTCAGAGCACCTTACCGATCACTGCACCTGTACACAGCCTGAAATTAGCCCGCCCAACTACCTCATCCCTATATTGTTATTTATTTTGCTCATTTGTACCCCAGTATCTCTATTTGCACATCATCTCTTGCACATCTATCATTCCAGTGTTAATACTAATTGTAATTATTTTGCACTATAGCCTATTTATTGCCTTACCTCCATAACTTGCTACATTTGCACACACTGTATATATATGTATTTCTGTTGTATTTTTGACTTTGTTTTATTTTACCCCATATGTAACTCTGTGTTGTTGTTTTTATCGCACTGCTTTGCTTTATCTTGGCCAGGTCGCAGTTGTAAATGAGAACTTGTTCTCAACTGGTTTACCTGGTTAAATAAAGGTTAAATAAAAAATTTTAAAAAAACATCAAGCTTGTGACTCTACAAACTTCTTTGATGAATTTGCAGATTTATTTTGGTTGTGTTTCATATTATTTTTCACCGAAAAGAAATTAATGGTAATAATGTAATAATGTATTGTGTCATTTTGGAGTCACCTTTATTGGAAATAAGAATAGAATACTGTATGTTTCTAAACACTTCTACATTAATGTGGATGCTACCATGATTACGGATAATCCTGAATGAATCGTGAATAATGATGAGTGAAAAAGTTACAGAATGTCAAAGATACCCCCAAGACACACTAACCTCTCACCATTACCAATACCAGGGGAGATTAGCATGTCTTTGGGGTATGATCTTTGACCTCACTGTACATCTCCTTTAAATGTTGATATTTGGTTGCGTTGTATTTTTGTAATACAGCAAACAGCCTAAAGTTAAAGCTAGAGTCCTTAATTGAAACAATAACAAAACAGATACACTGCCTCTAATTTGGTAAATGGCTGAGGGAAGGGGCTGGAGAATTGTAACCTCTCTAAAATTCATAGACATAGCTATGGATTCAAGGACTGACCATCCATGATCTCAAAATTATAGTTTTAACCATGTTTTGAGGCTATACAGTGTCTGTTTACATTTACATTGTTTAAAAAACATTGGAGTAAAACAAAATATGTTGGGTTTTGACAATTGGCCCAGCATCGTCCAGGGTAGGGGAGGGAATGGCCGGCAGCTCAGTTGGTTCGATTCCCACGGAGTGCCAGTATGAAAAATAAAAAAAGAATGTATGCATAAGAGCGTCTGAAAGTGGTTGAGTGTCATCCACATAACAATGATAGGAGAGACCATGTGAAGATATGACGGAGCCTAGTGACTTGGTGTATAGAGAAAAGAGGAGAGGGCCTAGAACCGGGCCCTGGGAGACACCAGTCTGCTAAATGACTAAAATGTAATGTAAAATGTATGACAGTTGAACTCATGAGGCATTATATATTTCAAGAATCAATGGGTATATAACGTTAATTTACAGTGCATTCGGAAATTATTCAGACCTCTTGACTTTTTCAACATTTTGTTACATTACAGCCTTATTCTATAATGGATTAAATAAAATAAAATCCTCATCAATCTACACACAATACCCCCTAGGGTTAGAGGCAGAAGCTTGAAATTTAGAGTGGTAGAAAGTGGATTTAGCAGCGGATACAGAGGAAGAGAAGGTAGAGAGGAGGGAGTGAAAGGATGATAGGTCCTCCCGAAGTTCAGTTTTCCTCCATTTTAGCTCAGCTGCCTGCAGCCCTGTTCTGTTTGCTCGCAATGAGTCACTCAGCCAAGGAGCAGGAGGGGATGGCCGAGCCGGCCGGGAGGAAAGGGTACAGTGCGATTAATAGGATGCGGAAAGGGAGGAGAGTAGGGTCAAAGAGGCAGTATCAAGAAACAGGAGGGAGAAGGATTTAGCAGATGGGAGAGATGATAGGATAGTAGAGGAGGGGGTACTGGGGGAGAGAGAGCAAAGATTGCGACGGCGAATGGCCATCTGGGTAGGGTCTGAGTGGTTAGGGTTGGAGGAAAAGGGGACAGAAAAGGACACAAAGTAGTGATCAGAGACCTGGAGGGGGGTTGCAGTGAGATCAGTAGGCGAGCAGCCTCTAGTAAAGATGAGGTCAAGCGTATTGCCTGCCTTGTGAGGTGGAGGGGATTGGGAAAGGGTGAGGTCAAAAGAGGCAAAGAGGGGAAGGAGAGAGTTGGAAAGAAATTAATCGAAGGCACATGTTGTACTTGTCGAACACACCTGTAAATGACACACGACTGCCTCCAGTTGGAGTCTCTCTCTTATTAGAGCAGAGGAGGAATCACTTGTCAAGCACACACAGCTCTGGGCATAGCTCACTCCACTACCTCCTCTCCTTTCACGTCTCTAAGTCCCTGCCTTGTCTGCTCACCCTCCCTCCCTCCCACCTGCCCACCTGACTCTCAGCGCAGATTGAGAATTAAGTGCACAGTGCCATCTGTGCAGCTAGAGGAGCTGGAGGAGAGGAAGGCTAATAGTTCCACCATGGATCAAAAGCTCATCACTCTTAACCCCTTGAGGAGATGATACTGACGGACCTGCCTGCATTGCCTTTTCACTTGGCTATAGTGTTTACTGTGAATGTGTCCCCCAAAGGAGTCAAAAACGCAATGTGAATGTGCTCAAATGTGAATGCAAGCTTAACGGGGGCACCCCAAATTGTTATGAAGTAGCTGCTTTGCTTGAGTGCAGCTCCTGGTAGACCATGCTATTGTCAAGGGAGCTAACAACCTTGTACCTGCAAGTGAGACAAAATGAAAGAGAAAAGGTTCAAAAGCGATGGCCGGCTCTATTTCCTTTATACCAAGAAATGTGTCTTTTTTTAACACCCAACACATTTATTTGGTGTAGATGCCAGTGCCACGATGGTCTACAGTTCCTTCCGAAAGTATTCATACCCCTTGACTTTTTCCACATTTTGTTAGGTTACAGCCTTATTCTAAAATTGATAAAATTATTCCCGCCCCCCTCATCAATCTACAAACAATACCCCATAATGACAAAGCAAAAACAGGATAAAAAAAAACGGAAATATAACATTTACATAAGTATTCAGACCCTTTCCTCAGTACTTTATTGTAGCACCTTTGGCGGCGATTACAGCCTCGAGTCTTCTTGGGTATGATGCTACAAGCTTGGCAGACCTGTATTTGGGGAGTTTCTCCCATTCTTCTCTGCAGATCCTCTCAAGCTATGTCAGGTTGGATGGAGAGTGTTGCTGCACATCTATCGGGTTCAAGTCCGGGCTCTGGCTGGGCCACTCAAGGACATTCAGAGACTTGTCCCGAAGCCACTCCTGCGTTGTCTTCGCTGTGTGCTTAGGGTCGTTGTCCTGTTGGAAGGTGAACCTTCGCCCCAGTCCTGAGCGCTCTGGAGCAGGTTTTCATCAAGGATCTCTCTATACTTTGCTCCATTCATCTTTGCCTCGATCCTGACTAGTCTCCCAGTCCCTGCCACTGAAAAACATCCCCACAGCATGATTCAGCCACCACCATGCTTCCCCATAGGGATGGTGCTAGGTTTCCTCCAGACGCGACACTTGGCATTCAGGCAAAATAGTTCAATCTTGGTTTCATCAGACCAGTGAACCTTGTTTCTAATGGTCTGAGAGTCTTTAGGTGCCTTATGGCAAACTCCAAGCGGGCTGTCATGTGCCTTTTACTGAGGAGTGGCTTCTGTCAGGCCACTCTTGATTTTTTTGTTGTTGTCATTTTAGCAGACGCTCTTATCCAGAGCGACTTACAGTTAGTAAGTGCATACATTTTCATACTGGCCCCCCGTGGGAAACGAACCCACAACCCTGGCATTGCAAGCGCCATGCTCTACCAACTGAGCTACAGGGGACTACATTGGTGGAGTGTTGCAGAGATGGTTGTCCCATCTCCACAGAGGAACTCTAGAGCTCTATCAGAGTGACTATCGGGTTCTTGGTCACCTCCCTGACCAAGGCCCTTCTCCCCCGATTGCTCAGTTTGGCCGGGCGGCCAGCTCTAGGAAGAGTCTTGGTGGTTCCAAACTTCTTCCATGTAAGAATGATGGAGGCCACTGTGTTCTTGGGGACCTTCAATGCTGCAGAAAGTTTTTGGTACCCCAACACAATCCTGTCTCGGAGCTCTACGGACAATTTTATTCTGACATGCACTGTCAACTGTGGGACCTTATATAGACAGGTGTGTGCCTTTCCAAATCATGTCCAATCAATTGAATTTACCACAGGTGGACTCCAATCAAGTTGTAGAAACATCTCAAGGATGATCAATGGAATCAGGATGCACCAGAGCTCAATTTTGAGTCTCATAACAAAGGGTCTGAATACCTATATAAATAAGGTATTTCTATTTTTTATTAGGTAATACATTTGCAAAAATTTATAAAAACCTGTTTTCGCTTTGTCATTATGAGGTATTGTGTGTAGATAGTTTTTATTTATTTAATCCATTTTAGAATATAGCTGTAATGTAACAAAATGTGGAAAAAGTCAAGGTGTCTGAATACTTTCAGAAGGAACTGTATTTCAGAGAGCTGGAAGGTGGGGCTGGAAGGCCACAAATGGTCTATTTCAGGGAGGGCTGGAAGTTGAGGCTGGAAGGTCCCTATTGTCTATTTCAGGGAGGGCTGGAAGGATAGCCTGGAAGGTCCTAAATGGTCTATTTCAGGGAGGGCTGAAAGGTGAGCCTGGAAGATCCCAAATGGAATACCCCCATTGTTAATGGGCTCTGATTGAATACCCATACTAGCAGCCTAAATAGTCTACATTTTGGGTATGCAAAAATAGAAAATTTTATAGTATGTGAAATTCACAAATTTAGTATGCTTTACTCATTCCTGGTTTTCATCTAGTATGAATTTGCTGCACACTAATGAATTGACTTTTCAGACCCACATGTGTTTGACAACAGCTGATAATCAGATAAGGGGATGGGCTGTACCAAAATGAACAAATGGCAGGGAATAACACCATTAGATTTTGTTTTTCTTTTAGCTTTATTTTAGCAGGGAGTCACCATTGAGACCAGTGTCTCTTTTTCAAGGGAGCCCTGTATATTCAATTTCATAGAACAAAATAATTGAATACAATATAAAACAAGTAAAGCACAGCATGTGTCCACTCTCTAAACTGCCTCTGGGCCATAAGGCCTCTACGGTGGCTTGCGAAAGTATTCACCCCACTTGGCATTTTTCCTATTTTGTTGCCTTACAACCTGGAATTAAAATTTATTGTGAAACAAACAAGAAATAAGACAAAAAAACAGAAAACTTGAGCGTGCATAACTAGTCAATACTTTGTAGAGCTACCTTTTGCAGCAATTACAGCTGCAAGTCTCTTGGGGTATGTCTCTATAAGCTTGGCACATCTAGCCAATTGGATTCATGCCCATTCTTCAAGGCAAAACTGCCCCAGCTCCTTCAAGTTGGATGGGTTCCGCTGGTGTACAGCAATCTTTAAGTCATACCACAGATTCTCAATTGGATTGAGGTCTGGGCTTTGACTAGGCAATTCCAAGACATTTAAATGTTTCCCCTTAAACCACTCAAGTGTTGCTTTAGCAGTATGCTTAGGGTCATTGTCCTGCTGGCAGGTGAACCTCCGTCCCAGTCTCAAATCTCTGAAAGACTGAAACAGGTTTCCCTCAAGAATGTCCCTGTATTTAGCGCCATCCAGTACCTTCTTACATATGTTTGGGGAGTCTCCCACATGCCTTTTGCCGAACACCAAATGTGTTTGCTTCTTTTTTTCTTTAGGCATTGGCTTTTTTTCTGTCCACTCTTCCGTAAAGCCCTGCTCTGTGGAGTGTACGGCTTAAAGTGGTCCTATGGACAGATACTCCAATCTCCGCTGTGGAGCTTTGCAGCTCCTTCAGGATTATCTTTGGTCTCTTTGTTGCCTCTCTGATTAATGCCCTCCTTGCCTGGTCCGTGAGTTTGGTGGGCTGCCCTCTCTTGGCAGGTTTGTTGTGGTGCCATATTCTTTCAATTTTTTTATAATGGATTTAATGGTGCTCCGTGGGATGTTCAAAGTTTCTGATATTTTTTTATAACCCAACCCTGATCTGTACTTCTCCACAACTTTGTCCCTGACCTGTTTGGAGAGCTCCTGGGTCTTCATGGTGCCCCTTGCTTAGTGGTGTTGCAAACTCTGGGGCCTTTCAGAACAGGTGTATATATACTGAGATCATGTGACAGATCATGTGACACCTAGATTGCACACAGATGGACTTTATTTAACTAATTATGTGACTTCTAAAGGTAATTGGTTGCACCAGATCTTATTTAGGGGCTTCATAGCAAAGGGGGTGAATACATATGCACACACCACTTTTCTGTTATTCATTTTTTATAATTTTTTTAAACAAGGTATTTTTTTCATTTCACTTCACCAATTTGGACTATTTTGTGTATGTCCATTACATGAAATCCAAATAAAAATCCATTTAAATTACAGGTTGTAATGCAACAAAATAGGAAAAACGCCAAGGGGGATGAATACTTTTGCAAGGCATTGTATGTGTACTGCTTTTCTACATACAGAGTAGAAAAACTAAAGGCCAATTTACCTCACTCTGAAGACACAAAAGGAGTCTCCAGAATTAACCAACCCCATGAACGGGTTTGATAACTTGCGATTTTAAATACTTTTAGTAAGAAGTAGGCTAGAAGAGAATCCAGACACAGCCATGGCGTCATCATCAGCATAGCAACTGGCCCTCCACCACCTGCGTCAACGACTCTGTGTACAAGGAGTATATCTGAAGACAGCAGAGTAGGATGGGGAGGGGGGATTAGAGCTCAGGTGAAGTCTGCCCCCTGGTTTGTGTGTGTGGATAAACTACAGGGTGGACCGTTGCTGTGGAAATCAGGCCAGCCTCTCCCCCCAGGAGTCAACATCAGACAAGCCTCTTACGGGGAGCAGGCGGGGAGAGATTGCGAGGCCCCTCATCTAAGCTACACCGCCTAAGGAGCCGCTGCCAAATCACTGAGCAAATGATCCAGGGGAGGCGAGCAATGAGGCAAAGATGTGTCAAGCCTGACTAAGTTAAGTGCGAGAGCACTTTGGTGTGGTGTTGACATTTTTTGTTAACCTTTGGTTATGTAGTTAATACGGTTGTTTTCCCCCTTTCTACGAGTGTTAAAGGCTTGTAATATGCAAGACAGGATTTTTTTACTTTGCTGTTTAAACCACATGCAGAAAATGCTTGTAGTCACTTGAATGTATCCTAAAGTATCATAAACAGAGAGCAAGAGCTCCCTCATATGAACAGATAAAGTTTTAAAATACCTACAGTAGTACAACTGAGGTGTACTTAAATGGAGGACAAGTATGTATCTCGAGATGTTTGAAGGGCAAGTCAACAATTAATGTTACCATGGTCCAAGATAAATCCAAAAATAAATCAATTATAGGGTTATTTACATGTATTTAATATATTCTGATTCCATTTAAAAGGCTTTGCCTCTTATGAATGAACATTAATCATGCATAAAGGCTCGCCGAATGTCCCAATGGTGTGTGTCCTTGTCATATATTTGCAAACTGAATATCAATTACATTTCTGCCAAGGGAAAGTCTGTGACATCATTTGATTTGCCATCTAATGAATGACGTGGAGTATTTCATTTAAATTCATCATTGTCTCAGATGATCCAACCACACTAAGAAATAGCTGTAAAACTGAAATTACACCTAACCTTAATCTTAACCTATCCCTCGTTCCTAAACCTAACTTTAACACTAAGAATTGATTTTGTCCCCTAAACGTTAAGTAAAGTTTTTCTGCCAGTTGAATATACACTTCCTTGATGTTATGGATTGCTGTAAATCTTGGCCACTTCAATAATAATCATAATTATATCTTTTATCTAAATCATCTACAATACAAACAGCCGCCAAGTATACATTATTAGAGCAAACTGTGTGATGGTACCTTACAGGAGATTAAATATGTATTATACTCACATGCATCATTAACTGATGATGCAATTAATCATAATAATCAATTGTGTCACTGAGCTGGATCGTATTTCCTTGTTGCCGTGAGATATTTCTCAGAGATTAAAAACAAGGACCTTATTCAATATGAGCTGTTTACACTATAGCTCCTTATAATATCAAATCAATTTTAAACTTTATTTTTCCCAGAGGGCAATTGGTTTTGCAGCAGGTGAGCACATGAGATAGAAAAAAAATAAAAACCACATGGAACAAAAATGATTCTGAATAACAATGAGCTAGTACATCAGTCATGGGGTGACAGCCATCAATAAAAATATATAAAATACTAATGATCAACATTAACAGCA
This sequence comes from Coregonus clupeaformis, assembly GCF_020615455.1. Classification (NCBI taxonomy): domain Eukaryota; kingdom Metazoa; phylum Chordata; class Actinopteri; order Salmoniformes; family Salmonidae; genus Coregonus; species Coregonus clupeaformis. Next base: position 512,143 of record NW_025533686.1, on the reverse strand, counting down.
GCCCATAAATATAGCAATAGTACAGGTTACATAATAAGTCAAGTGCGTTGTGTACATTCTCAAATCATCACGTCAACATCATCAAGATATGCGAACAAAAATCATAATCAGTAATGCCATCATCATAATCATCATCATCACATTACCACCACCACCATCATTATCATCATCATAATCCCCATGTTATGAAAAAAAATAAACACAAGGACCGTGAAACCAGTTCGGACAGACTAGCCTACCTCCTCCACTTTACTTTATTTCAAAAGGGCAGTGGTCGTAGGGGTAAAGGAGTGCTTGTAGTCTTGACAGTGGGGAATCCATACCAGAAGCCAGAGGGTAGCACCTGGAACTAATGGTGTAGGGGGTGGGAACAGTGAGACAGGATGGATTCTGCCTTCCTCACCACTTGTCTGTTCAGGTCAGACAGACTACTCTGCCCACTTTCTGTAAATCCCACAGGTTGCAAGGATAGGGCAGAGCCAATGTAGACTTGAACTGCACACAATTTACTATGATTTCTGTGTTAATATGGAGGAATAGTAGTGGTGCAAGGCTAAGATGAAAATGTTGACTGTATAAAACAAGCAAATTGCACCAACCTGAGGGTGGCTCCTCCTGCTGCTGCTACTGCTGCACTTTTGACATGTTTCCAGATCTGTACCCAGTTCCTGCCAACTACGCCAGATGTAACACCCACAGTTTGCAAGGATAGGGCGGAGCCAATGTAGACTTGAACTGGGTACAATGCCATTGAAACACATCATGCAAACACAATATAAATATTCAAAATGACTACTTGTAACAGAGCAATCCTTACCCTGTTACAACTTTCACTATTCTAGCAAGTGCATTTTTAGCTTTGATACCAAGGTTGCGATACCAACGATCAAAGAAAATGAGAGTCATCAAGGTCCTGTCAACCTGGAACTTTCCCAGTTTCCTGAGACTAAAAAAGCCTTGCTGATCCTTCTTACAGAACATGTTAGTGTTACACTCAAAGCTAAATGTAGTTATCAATCATGTTGCCAAGATACTTGTAATTGGCTACATTGTCTACCACCTGGCACTTGATAATAGTGTTCTGAGGAGTAAGGGGTTGATGCCTGAAATCATTACACATATCTTTAGTTTTTGTCACATTGAAGGAGACTGACTATTACTGTGAAGGAGACTGACTATTACTGAATCGTCCACAAATGGGTATTGCTAATGCTCTTATCGACTGTTGTTATTATAATAAATGCCCTTAGAATAGCTAATGCCCACACACACGTGTCTGGCTTTCCAGACTCAGATTGAGACCCTTGTACAAAGAAACTTCACAATGGAGGATCTTTATTTTTATTACGTTTCAGGAGAAGACCCAGATGCTGACAGTGTCGAAGTAACAAAAGTTTATTACAAAAACAGGGGGCAGGCAAACGACAGGTCAAGGGCAGGCAGAGGTCAGTAAGTCCAAAAGGTACAGAATGGCAGGCAGGCTCAGGGTCAGGGCAGGCAGAGGTCAGTAATCCAGATCAGAGTCCAAAAGGTACAGAACGGCAGGCAGGCTCAGGGTCAGGCAGGCAGAATGGTCAAAACCAGGAAAACTAGAACACAGGAACTTGAGAAAGACAAGCGCTAGGGGAAAACCGCTGGTAGGCTTGACGAAACAAAACGAACTGGCAACAGACAAACAGAAAACACAGGTATAAATACACTGGGGATAATGGGGAAGATGGGCGACACCTGGAGGGGGGTGGAGACAATCACAAAGACAGGTGAAACACATCAGGGTGTGACAATTTTACAGAGATGTTTAGTTCGGGAGTTCAGTATGGGTCTGGGAAACTGCCACATAATGTAACACACGAGAATGAAGTCACGCATTCATTAGAGCAGTAGTCTCCAGCCTTTTCTAGCATGAGAGTTACTTTTTTTTAAATGAACATGGTTGCGAGCTACTCATTTATTTATTCCCCTGCAACTCTTCCCCAGGTCCTTGCTGTACAAGATAGTTTAATATTTTCCCAAATTCAAATTGTTGCAGTTAACATTTTCCTGGTTTTCCAGTTTTCCAATCTCAAAATTGCAATTATTCATAGAGAACAGAGGCGCAACGTTCACTGGGGACATGTCCCCCCCACATTCTGAAATTGCATTTTTGTCCCCCCCAGTTTTATCATTGGAATGTGATACAAAACGATCAACGGTGTGATTTAGGACCATGCGGACGCTTCCGAGCGGTCTGGCAGGCTGTTTCAAATGTTTATCCCCCCACTTCTAAAACCAAAGTTGCGCCCCTGATAGAGAAACAACAATATTGGATGCTCTGAGTCACATCAGAAGATATTTTTTTAGGTCTGGAAAAAACTAAGACATTTGTATTTTTAAGTGTAATTCAACTAGCAAGAGAGCAACGTGTTTGTACTGCTACTGCACATGTGATGGCAGAGTTTGCAAAACAAATGCCCACCCGATTAATACATATAATTATGATAATATTTTGTCAGGTAGGCCTACATTTTGTAGTTAACATTTAATTGAGAAAGTCTTTGGGAAAGCCTTCTGTCTACCAACAAGATGGTTATCATTAGCATCGCTAACTGGCTTCACAAAGTGATAAACAAACGCATGTACCACACAGACAGACGGGGCAATATTGCTGGAAATTAATTGTGTATATGTTACTTGTGTACACATTCTTTTGATATGGCAGGTGATCATTGTCAGTGTGTACGTGTGTGTGAACACAAAATAATAGGACCCACTCACCAGCCCTGACAGATCAGAACTTTCAATTTGCAGTTGAGCTTGCAATTATTTTACGGGCAGAGAAGACCCCGTTTCATTTTTCTCCCCTGTAATTGTGGTGGTCTAATTTCCACCCGGCATGCCCTGCGCAGAGAAAGGACTCCCTCTGACAACTGTAGTTTTCTTGAAATCCACTGTGGGTCTCTATTATTTGAATGAGGAGGAGTAAGATGTTGACTATACAAAGAGCAAAACAGAGAGGCCGTAGGGTTAATACATGTACAATAGCACTTTTATTAAATGCTGTACTCGTTCTATTAGACAATGCAAGATTACATCTGTGTGGTACAGCTCATGCCAACCTACACAGAGGCATTGTTCTCAAAAGGAGAACAACAAAGGATTAAGACAAAGCACGACATAAACACATTAGGCACCTCTGTCGGTTCAAAGATTATTCATGTTGGAGAACAACAAACTGGGGATGAAGAGGGCAACAAAAGGGTGGAACATGAATTATCTCAGTGTGTGAACATTAAAGTGAAATGCAGAAGAACAGAACTGTCCCCTCTGCTGTTCGCAGTGACCTGCTCACAGCCATAACTGATGCAGCAAGTCCATTTATAAACCATTCCCTCCTCTTCAAAACTCCATCCCCCCATCCCTCCCTCAGGGAAACAAAACAATTAGACAGAAATCATCTCCCACCACCACCACCTCTCCTGTCTGTCTGGGAAAAATAACTGCCCACATCAAGAGGACCAGACATGTCCACTCCAATGTTAACGGAAAGGTCAGTTGTCATGTGATTGGAGCTCTGTTATGATTTGCTGGACATGGCCATGTCTCCAGATCTACTGATGGCCTTGTGTGTTTCAATCAAACCTCTTTGGCAGGACCTGACATTACAGTGCCCCTCATATAAGTACTACACTTTGGTATCTCTGTCTTGAGACCTACTGTACATACAGTGGGGAGAACAAGTATTTGATACACTGCCGATTTTGTAGGTTTTCCTACTTACAAAGCATGTAGAGGTCTGTAATTTTTATCATAGGTACACTTCAACTGTGAGAGACGGAATCTAAAACAAAAATCCAGAAAATCACATTGTATGATTTTTTAGTAATTAATTTGCATTTTATTGCATGACATAAGTATTTGATCACCTACCAACCAGTAAGAATTCCGGCTCTCACAGACCTGTTAGTTTTTCTTTAAGAAGCCCTCCTGTTCTCCACTCATTACCTGTATTAACTGCACCTGTTTGAACTCGTTACCTGTATAAAAGACACCTGTCCACACACTCAATCAAACAGACTCCAACCTCTCCACAATGGCCAAGACCAGAGAGCTGTGTAAGGACATCAGGGATACAATTGTAGACCTGCACAAGGCTGGGATGGGCTACAGGACAATAGGCAAGCAGCTTGGTGAGAAGGCAACAACTGTTGGCGCAATTATTAGAAAATGGAAGAAGTTCAAAATGACGGTCAATCACCCTCGGTCTGGGGCTCCATGCAAGATCTCACCTCGTGGGGCATCAATGATCATGAGGAAGGTGAGGGATCAGTCCATAACTACACGGCAGGACCTGGTCAATGACCTGAAGAGAGCTGGGACCACAGTCTCAAAGAAAACCATTAGTAACACACTACGCCGTCATGGATTAAAATCCTGCAGCACACGCAAGGTCCCCCTGCTCAAACCAGCGCATGTCCAGGCCCGTCTGAAGTTTGCCAATGACCATCTGGATGATCCAGAGGTGGAATGGGAGAAGGGCATGTGGTCTGATGAGACAAAAATTGAGCTTTTTGGTCTAAACTCCACTTGCCGTGTTTGGAGGAAGAAGAAGGATGAGTACAACCCCAAGAACACCATCCCAACCGTGAAGCATGGAGGTGGAAACATCATTCTTTGGGGATGCTTTTCTGCAAAGGGGACAGGACGACTGCACCGTATTGAGGGGAGGATGGATGGGGCCATGTATCGCGAGATCTTGGCCAACAACCTCCTTCCCTCAGTAAGAGCATTGAAGATGGGTTGTGGCTGGGTCTTCCAGCATGACAACGACCCGAAACACACAGCCAGGGCAACTAAGGAGTGGCTCCGTAAAAAGCATCTCAAGGTCCTGGAGTGGCCTAGCCAGTCTCCAGACCTGAACCCAATAGAAAATCTTTGGAGGGAGCTGAAAGTCCGTATTGCCCAGCGACAGCCCCGAAACCTGAAGGAGAAGGTCTGTATGGAGGAGTGGGCCAAAATCCCTGCTGCAGTGTGTGCAAACCTGGTCAAGACGTATGATCTCTGTAATTGCAAACAAAGGTTTCTGTACCAAATATTGAGTTCTGCTTTTCTGATGTATCAAATACTTATGTCATGCAATAAAATGCAAATTAATTACTTATTAAAAATCATACAATGTGATTTTCTGGATTTTTGTTTTAGAGTCCGTCTCTCACAGTTGAAGTGTACCTATGATAAAAATTACAGACCTCTACATGCTTTGTAAGTAGGAAAACCTGCAAAATCGGCAGTGCATCAAATACTTGTTCTCCCCACTGTATACACAGTGCTGTCATAAGAATGACAAATCCGATCGCATAAAGTCTAATAATGCAATGTAATGTTTTTTGGGGGGTAAGCCAGTTGGCTATGTGTGGTACAGTAAAGTATAACCATTTGTACGATCATCTGATGATTGTTGACATGAGCTGACAGAAGTAGCTGTATATCATGAATAGCCTACGCTTGACTTTCTGTTTTTACACGGCTGCTTTCACAACCAATGAAATCCTTGACAATGATCAATGCCATTTCATAGCCGTATCTCAGTTAATTATTTATCATGGTCTGATTGGCATGTAGTTTTTATTGACATTTTATAGAATATATTGAAAGAAAAAGCATATAGTCAAATACTATGGACACAACTTCTGCGAGGAGGTTTTCAGGAACATAACTGGAAAATAATGTAAAATGTAGAAATAGAGATTGATGACCTCATAGCAAGAGTAAGAGATGTTCATTGCCTCATAGACTACAGTATATGAGTATAAGATATAAATAATTATTTAACCTTTATTTAACCAGGAAGTCCTATTAAGGTCATAACACCTCTTTCCCAAGGGAGACCTAGATAATAAGATAGAATAAGCCAAAGTGGGGATCTATTGGTCTTTATTGCGTACCAAAACAGTCTGTTGAGAATGTATAACCTAAGTGTTCCTGCAGAAGAATCATGTAATACAATTACATCATTACGATGTTACATAAGCTTTTCAAACTGCTAGTGGACCACCACACCCAGGGCTTGCTAATAGATGTTGTTGTGCTGACAAAGTGTAAGGCACATCAAGTCACCAGGAGCCCGCTACACTTGGATCCCGAAATCACTTTTTCTGGCATGCGCCATGAGACCACGTATTGGGCAACAATCTAATTTCTAAAGTTTTGAGCAGGCCAGACTGGAGCTATTTGCTTCTATACGGGTTAATTGTCCCAATGTCACAAACAACGTCTTGTGAACGTCAAATACAAAGACAAAAACATAAATGAGCTTCTGTTTAAAAGTTAAATGAAAATAAATCCTCCACATAACACACAATTTACATGGTGGCATGATGAGATTTAGACTACTTGAGGCAAGTTTGAATTATACAATTATTTTTCGGACTATGGTGTGGGAATACAGCGATTGCTCCCAGTGCAATATGGTAAGAATGTTTGTGCATCATGCAAATTCTCACATATAACCAGGACATTAATTTGATCCTCAATGTTACACCCTCCTTGCGTAAATAATTATTTTGGATGAGTAATATTCTTTACAGATGAAAAATCTTCTGCTTCAGGCTTCACTCGCTACAGCCTTGTTTAATTTCAAATACTTCCCATTATGCCGTATTCCCCCGAGGAAATGTCTCACCTTCCCAGAGGAAAACCATTCTCCCACAGTGCACCACTTCCTGTGCGCGCCCTTGACAAAACCCAATGCTGAAAGTGTCTTAAAACAATGTTTGTGTTTGTAATTATGCTAACCCAGCTTGTCTTGGACTATGTAATCATGTTTGTTGCTATTCAGTAAGCCAAGGCCCTATGGCACATTTTTCAAATGGCACTGTTTCAAATTGTCACTTAGGTTCCTCTGCCATTTGGATGCATGTGTATTGACACAGTTGTATTGCCCCCTATGCGAAGGCTATAGGTGACTGCCTCCGTGCCCTATTCTGTCATGATCATTACTGCTATGAGCCAAGTTACTGAAATGTTAGAAAACTATATTCATCAGACAAGAGGTAAGAGTATTGTCTGCATTAACATATTATTTGATATGCAAACCCCATCTGTCAAAATGATGACAACTTGATTTCCCACATCTCGGCATTATGAGCACATGAAGGCTAATTATCTTTAATAATTCACAAGGTCTGACTCTTCAACAATCACCTTGGATCAACTTCATCTTTATACAAAACCTCCCTGAACTCAATAATGGAGAGCAGACACGGTATGTTTTCTCTTCTGTCTGAGAGATAAAAAAAAGAGACCGAATAGTACCGGCGAAATTGAACAGACCAGACAAGACAGGCAGAGAATGCCTTAACATAATGAAAGAATGCTGAGTGACAAGGGGGAAAGAATTGGCAAAACGATCACAGATGTGTAACAAGGATCCTCTCTTTCTTTCATATTTGATTCCCCCCCCCCTCTAATCGTTCTGCAATTTGTGAAAACTGTTGGACTGTGTGTAATGTCACATCCGAGACATCTTGACAATTAGATTTTTTTTAAAACACCATCTTCGCACAAATTCAATGAGAAACGACGAGTGCTTTGCTGATTAGATTCCCTACAGTTCAGTCACATGCTGGTTCGTCTGACCCAGAAAAGCAATCAGATGATAAATACGTTATGCAAACTTGTTTAGTGATGAATTAGATAGGAGTTCTGCCCATTTACCAACGTGTAAGCAGCCCATATTCTCTAATCTAGTTAAGGTGCAAGCTGATTGTCCCCTGTGATTAGTAATTATCAATTTCTCTAAACACAGTCCTGCAATCAGCTAGAATGGCTTACTGTTAGATTTCCCTTGCCTCTTTTTTGATAGTATTAAAGACAACAGCAAGTTAATTAAGGGTAAAAAATCATGGCGATCCTTGGTTCAAACCTATAGTTTACATCATCCCCCTCAAATCTATTTATCCAATTTGGACAGGGAACAAAACGAGAAACATGTGATTTCATTATTATGCGCAGCTGTAACAAAATGTAAAAAAACATTATAACTGTCTTTCCCAAACTGTAGAACAAATTGCGTTACTCCTAATTATGAATGTCTGATATTCACTGAGTAATTACAAATGAAATACGAGACCCCAACTGACTTCCTAACTCCAACTAATGGGCACAGACCCTGGGTCTGATCTTACAGGTAAAAAAAACTAGCATTCATTTTCTGTGGAGTATTTTCTGTTTTCATTAGTTGGAGTTAGGAAGTCAGTCGGGGTCTCAACTTACTGTTGAGAGATATCATAGTAGAATACACAACGGTCAATTTTGTAATTTGGTAGTGCATCAGCAGTTATCCTCTTGTTATGTCAGTCACTGACAGTCAATCAATTAGCCTATGTCAGCTAACATTTTATAGTTTGCTAGGTAAGTTAGTCTAGCCAGCTATCTAAACCTTGTAGAAATCATGGCCGAATTACTGACTGGGTACGCAAAGCAACCAAATCTCGCTTCGGCCCCCCACAACACTAGAGGCGGCCCTGATCAGACCATAACAATTATAGATTGGTAGAGTGCCTTGCAAAAGTATTCATCCCCCTTGGCGTTTTTCCTATTTTGTTACATTACAACCTGTAATTTAAATGGATTTTTATTTGGATTTCATGTAATGGACATAAACAAAATAGTCCAAATTGGTGAAGTGAAATGAAAAAAATAACTTGTTTAAAAAAAGTATAAAAAATAAATAACGGAAAAGTGGTGCGTTGCAGGTTTTCCTGCAAAAATCCAGAAAATCACATTGTATGATTTTTAAGTAATTCATTTGCATTTTATTGTATGACATAATTATTTGATACATCAGAAAAGCAGAACTTAATATTTGGTACAGAAACCTTTGTTTGCAATTACAGAGATCATACGTTTCCTGTAGGTCTTGACCAAGTTTGCACACACTGCAGCAGGGATTTTGTCCCACTCCTCCATACAGACCTTCTCCAGATCCTTCAGGTTTCGGGGCTGTCGCTGGGCAATATGGACTTTCAGCTCCCTCCAAAGATTTTCTATTGGGTTCAGGTCTGGAGACTGGCAAGGCCACTCCAGGACCTTGAGATGCTTCTTACGGAGCCACTCCTTAGTTGCCCTGGCTGTGTGTTTCGGGGCGTTGTCATGCTGGAAGACCCATTCACGACCCATCTTCAATGCTCTTACTGAGGGAAGGATGTTGTTGGCCAAGATCTCGCGATACATGGCCCCATCCATCCTCCCCTCAATACGTTGCAGTCGTCCTGTCCCCTTTGCAGAAAAGCATCCCCAAAAATGATGTTTCCACCTCCATGCTTCACGGTTGGGATGGTGTTCTTGGGGTTGTACTCATCCTTCTTCTTCCTCCAAACACGGCGAGTGGAGTTTAGACCAAAAAGCTATATTTTTGTCTCATCAGACCACATGACCTTCTTCCATTCCTCCTCTGGATCATCCAGATGGTCAATGGCAAACATCAGACGGGCCTGGACATGCGCTGGCTTGAGCAGGGGGACCTTGCGTGCGCTGCAGGATTTTAATCCATGGCGGCGTAGTGTGTTACTAATGGTTTTCTTTGAGACTGTGGTCCCAGCTCTCTTCAGGTCATTGACCAGGTCCTGCCGTGTAGTTATGGGCTGATCCCTCACCTTCCTCATGATCATTGATGCCCCACGAGGTGAGATCTTGCATGGAGCCCCAGACCAAGGGTGATTGACCGTCATCTTGAACTTCTTCCATTTTCTAATAATTGCGCCAACAGTTGTTGCCTTCTCAACAAGCTGCTTGCCTATTGTCCTGTAGCCCATCCCAGCCTTGTGCAGGTCTACAATTTTATCCCTGATGTCCTTACACAGCTCTCTGGTCTTGGCCTTTGTGGAGAGGTTGGAGTCTGTTTGATTGAGTGTGTGGACAGGTGTCTTTTATAGAGGTAATGAGTTCAAACAGGTGCAGTTAATACAGGTAATGAGTGGAGAACAGGAGAGCTTCTTAAAGAAAAACTAACAGGTCTGTGAGAGCCGGAATTCTTACTGGTTGGTAGGTGATCAAATACTTATGTCATGCAATAAAATGCAAATTAATTACTTAAAAATCATACAATGTGATTTTCTGGTTGAAGTGTACCTATGATAAAAATTACAGACCTCTACATGCTTTGTAAGTAGGAAAACCTGCAAAATCGGCAGTGTATCAAATACTTGTTCTCCCCACTGTACACCTGTTCTGAAAGCCCCAAAAGTCTGTAACACCACTAAGCAAGGGGCACCACCAAGCAAGCGGAGGAGCTCCCCAAACAGGTCAGGGACAAAGTTGTGGAGAAGTACAGATCAGGGTTGGGTTATAAAAAAATATGGCACCACAACAAACCTGCCAAGAGAGGGCTGCCCACCAAAACTCACGGACCAGGCAAGGAGGGCATTAATCAGAGAGGCAACAAAGAGACCAAAGATAACCCTGAAGGAGCTGCAAAGCTCCACAGCAGAGATTGGAGTATCTGTCCATAGGACCAATTTAAGCCGTACACTCCACAGAGCTGGGCTTTACGGAAGAGTGGCCAGAAAAAAGCCATTGCCTAAAGAAGAAAATAAGCAAACACGTTTGGTGTTCCCCAAAAGGCATGTGGGAGCCTCCCCAAACATATGTAAGAAGGTACTCTGGTCAGATGAAACTAAAATTGAGCTTTTTGGCCATCAAGGAAAATGCAATGTCTGGTGCAAACCCAACACCTCTCATCACCCCGAGAACACCATCCCCACAGTGAAGCATGGTGGTGGCAGCATCATGCTGTGGCGATGTTTTTCATCGGCAGGACTGGGAAACTGGTCAGAATTGAAGGAATGATGGATGGCGCTAAATACAGGGAAATTCTTGAGGGAAACCTGTTTCAGTCTTCCAGAGATTTGAGACTGGGACGGAGGTTCACCTTCCAGCAGGACAATGACCCTAAGCATACTGCTAAAGCAACACTCGAGTGGTTTAAGGGGAAACATTTAAATGTCTTGGAATGGCCTAGTCAAAGCCCAGACCTCAATCCAATTGAGAATCTGTGGTATGACTTAAAGATTGCTGTACACCAGCGGAACCCATCCAACTTTAAGGAGCTGGCGCAGTTTTGCCTTGAAGAATGGGCAAAAATCCAATTGGCTAGATATGCCAAGCTTATAGAGACATACCCCAAGAGACTTGCAGCTGTAATAGCTGCAAAAGTTTGCTCTACAAAGTAGTGACTTTGTGGGGGGGGGGGGGTGAATAGTTATGCACGCTCAAGTTTTCTGTTTTTTTGTCTTATTTCTTGTTTGTTTCACAAGAAAAAATATTTTGCATCTTCAAAGTGGTAGGCATGTTGTGTAAATCAAATGATACAAACCCCCCAAAAATCCATTTTAATTCCAGGTTGTAAGGCAACAAAATAGGAAAAATGCCAAGGGGGGTGAATACTTTCGCAAACCACTGTATATAGATATCTATAACATTTGGGTCTTTAATCTAATGTATTGTTCTGCCTTATACAACAGAAATCTCCAAATATAGTCCTTCTGCACCAAAACAAGTTGGGGGATAATCTTCGCTGTCTGTAAGAAAGGAAACAACAATAGAACAGCTGGCTCAGACTCAGACAGATGTTCCAACTTACAACTGTTATAAGTGGCACCAATTTAGTCTTGATTGACTTTATGAGCAAATTGACTGGAAGACAAATGTTATTCTGAGAAACTCTTAAATTGGTCTCTCTCAACGCCACATGTCCTCATTAAACCTCTGTTCAATAATAATAATGTAATTTATTTCAGTACAACTCTTTCTTTTTAGAATTTAAGAGCAAACAGCTTAAACATAAAAAATGTTTTATTACATTGTTCTTATGATGATCAATTGCTTTAATCTATCTAAAATGGTACTCTTTGAGTTGCTTAATCTGCATTTTCGAAGGGAAGTTTTCTTTCATTATAATGCAATCAATCTTTTTTGTATCTTATCTGCTGCTACCAAGAACAGGTCAGTAATTACAGTTTACTTAGAGGAACTACATTGGTTCGGGAACTACATGACAACTTAAAACTATTCTCCAACTCTGGACCTTACTACTTTTTCACCCCCAAGGAAATAGTTTGACATTTATTGTAACAATAGCTTTTTCAGGATATGCAGTAGTGAAACAATACACTGAGGACCATTGTTAGGGGTTCTAAAACATCTGATAACATATCTGGTACCATGAAAGTACTGCATTTCAGGAGTTAAAGATCTCTTGCTTTAAATTCTGACCAAAAAGCATCCCCCTGTCAGAGAGGACTCATGAACAATTGATGCCCGTTAATTGGAAAATGGTTTGAAGGTTTCTCCGTCTACCAGAAACCCTTACATAACCGATTAGCTTTCATAAGGGTGTTTAAAAAAGCTCTATATTCTCAGCGGCCTTTGTGCCTGTTTTGACAGAAAATAAAAAATAAAACAGGCTTTGTAGTTGTATCTGCTATAATAAGATTCTCTCAAACTTTGTTGAATAACCAACCGTGACCTAGTTTCGTTACTGCAAAGACACCTAGGCAGCACAGAGCACGACTGATGAGTTTGTGTAGGTTTTTACAGAAACCTTTCCTTGACTTGCATCTTATACTGCACACATCAGAAAGGCGACAGAAGAGTAATCTTGAGGGACTTGAGTCTGAAATGTTACAGACACTCCCCATGGTAACCTGCCACTCTGTATTTCCATCCCAAAGGCTGGCCTGAGTCTAGCCCTGCGGCAACATGGGAGAGCCCTCATAAAGGAATCAGTTATACAAGGCCCAAATGCAGTCATCCAAAGGGCGTTATATACTGTGAACCTCACAAGGAAGTCCCTGCTTGTTCAAGTACTGCTCTAAGAATGTATGGATGTCTGGGGACTCAGGTCTGTGTTGTTAGTGAGGACAGACTATCTGTGGAAGCTCTTTTTGAAGTCAGACTACAAAGTGCTCAGGGATTTGTTCTTGGAAAAACAGAGAGAACAAACGACCGGGATATTAGCACACAGGAGGGTGAAGGTGTACTGTTGTTCTAGACTTGATGTGACATGAGATGGTGATGGGCGATGGCTCCATACTCAGGGATGGAAATTAAGCTAGCCTGCTAGCTTGTGGCTAGTACTTTTCAGACCGGGCTAGAAATTGTGCCTCCATAGCCCACCAGCTAGTGAAATGTTGTATTTTCAAATATCGCTAGTAAAAATTGAGGTCTACTAGCCCGGCTTGCCAGTGCCCAAAATCCTTAGGTTCCATCCCTGTCCATACTACACTGTAATTGGAAAACTTGATATGAAACCTGATCAAAATCAAATACATTTTCTGTAGCGTATGCTTATGACTATGTTCTTCAATTGCAATAAATAGAGATTATCAGAATATAATGGAATATAATAGAATTATCAATTTGGGGTCTAACAGGGACTTTCACTCACAAGGCTAATTTCTAATACCCAATTAACTTAAAGGCAGGTGAGACCAGTAACAGTATTAATAGGTTACACAATTTAATTGGTTACACAAACTGGTCAGTCTGGGCAAGGAATGCTGACCCAGTTTTAACAATTTTACATTGTTTTACAGCATCAATGCATAACAACAAGACATACACATGTCGTCCAGTCATTGGGCAATAAGGAATTTGAGTGCCTACATACCGATGAGATCATGGATTGTTATAAAATGAACTTATGTACTTCCAGACGTTCCAAACTTGATATCAGTCCAAGTATGTGCAACTTCTCATGTACCAATAGTAGCCTAGAAAAACAGAGCAATGGCTGGTCTGACTGACAGTCAAAAGCCTCGGCCAATGACAGTGGAGCAGAGAAAGACCACCCCTCTCCCTCGGCTTGGTCCCTGTGTATGTGTGAGTGAGAATACTGAATGAGGACTCTGTCGCTGCATGCTGCCACAACTTGCAGTGGATTTAAATAACCTTCAGCACAGAGAACACCAGAGTCGAAGGAAAAGCTCCAAAATTGTAGATTTAGGAAAGAGAGCAAAACATCACTGTGTTGTTTTCTGTGTTCCTGTCGGGAAAAAAACTACTATAATACAAGAAGACGGTGAAGAAGAAGCATAAGTGTTCAACGGTGTCAACAGATTAAATTGGAAGAATGTATAATTCTATGTGTTTCCTGGTCCTGTCGTGGGTGTTCGCTCTGCTCGTGTTCCCAGGTAAGACTTCTCTCCCTCTCTTTTTCTTTGTCTCCATCTCTCTGGCTCTTGTATTGGTGCTGATGTTGCAAAGTGATAAACTGTAGCAACAGAGTTCTACTGGGGAAGCTTCATTTGACAATCACAAACTCTGACTCTCTCTCCCCTCTCTCGCTCTGTTTCTCTCTCCCAAGAAGTGGTCTGTTACTGCCAGTATAAACTGTTGGAAAATATTCAGGTGAAACACAGTGGAGAAAAGTCGGTCCAGGCATTGTTGATTCTACTAAAAAGCTTTGGTCTTAGCTCAAGGTGATCCTTGCTAAATTTTGTGTCCTCCCAAGCACCCACAGGGTTGCCAAAACTTGCTTCCATTGGGTTTTGATGTAGACAGAAACTAATGTAAAGAAAAGCTTGCTTTGGCAACAGCATACAGTGCAGAATACCAGTTATATTTCCTATGCGGATTAAATGTTGCATGTATTAGGAATGCAAAGAGAGTTTGTTGTGATGATGCTTAGGTTGGAGCTGGGTGAATTATCAGTCAGCAATCTTAACTGCCGCCTCAAATACTTAAATCTCATGTCCCGTTTTGATCCTAGCCAAGGAAATGAATATTGATCATTCTGGGGCCATGTCTAAGGAGAAGCCTATATTCTCTAGGGTAACGGCAACCCTTTTTTCACGCCATGACTTCAAGGTCTGGATCATTTGTGTCGGTCGCAACTAGACGTGCAGCATTTGTGAGTGACTTTGACATGTTAATCAACAGAGAGGAGAGTGTGTGTTTCATAATTGATGTTCAGGGGAAGAGAGTCTAGGATTACAATTGGAGGGGGCTTGAGGCACATTTCTATATGATTTGATATACTTCTGGTATTGGATATATTATTGGAGTAAAATTCTACATTTCTAAATGGTAATATTTTTCAGGATTAGCCCAATGTAATAGTACATTATCAAAACTAGCCTTATATACCACATTGTACCTACTTCCTCATGCAAGCTCTCTCTCTCTCTCACACACACACACACACACACACACACACACACACACACACACACACACACACACACACACACACACACACACACACTTCTAAAAGTACAAGCACAAGCTGAAACAGTTACATTGCAGGGGTGTATCCGAGGTGATGTGACAGAAGTAAGAGACTAATGAGAACGCTTGCACTGGATGAAGACGCAGCATAGCCAGGACAGTTAGCAATGCAGATGGCATGTGGTGGCCCTACTCACCGAGAGCTTTGGGGTCACTAGCAATCCTGCATGACTAACAGACTCCATCTGTTCCACGGTGACATCACAGGGCCTATAGTAGGGGCACCGCCCGCCTTTGGGGCGATGACATCAGGAGAACACAGCTGCATAGGCGGTGCTATCACTAAAATGAGATGGAGAACTCAATGTGGGTATGGTGTTGTACAATATTGAAGGGTCCTTTTTGATACTCCTCTAGCCAAATGGATTGATCCTTGATATGCCACTGCAACTATGGCTATTGATTTATGGATATTGAATGATGCGCTAAGGCATGGACTCTAAGACTCCTCCATGGACCCTAAGACTCCTCCATGGACCATAAGACTTCTCCATGGACCCTAAGACTCCTCCATGGACTGTAATACTTTTCCATGGACCCTAAGACTCCTCCATGGACTGTAAGACTTATCCATGGACCCTAAGACTCCTCCATGGACTGTAAGACTTCTCCATGGACCCTACGAATCCTCCATGGACCCTCAAACTCCTCCATGGACCCTAAGACTCCTCCCGAAATAGCAGGATATTTTGTACTTCTGGCCAACAACAGGCTACTGAAAATCTACAGTGTCCCTGTCTTTCAAATGCCCGCCAACCACCCATAGCCCCTCATGTATTATAGATAAGATATGTCAATACACTGTGATTAACATGTATTCAACTACTCAACTGGGACCCTTTCTTTGAATGAGATGTAGTCCAAAATGTGTATGGTCATATTTTGGTAGAAACACTGAATAAGCTAAATCTGTGTGCTCTGTCCCTACAGCACCATTACTATTGTACTCTCTCTGTCACAGCCCAGAGCAGGTTACGTCCTTGTCAAAGTTCATCAAATCAACCAGCTTCATAAACAGTACAAGCACAAAGGCCATTCACAGATGTATGAAGGACTCTGTGTCTGCTAAGATCGATGTGGCATCCATTTTGTCTTTTTGCACTCAATCGATAGTATTGTGTACTGTATATAATTTGGCATCGATTTCTATTGCTTCTCTGTGTCTACTTGTTTTATACTCTCAGCTGAAATACACTGAAATGTGGTCTATACTCCCTCAATGTATGAAACTGACCCTAGTTAGTCTTTGAGGAGTTCTCCATGTTCCTTTTTCAACGAGGCACGTATGGGCACCCTAACCTGCCCCACTCCCCATCCCGCTGATAATGTTGATAATGTTAATGTTTGTTGCATTGGGTATTGCCTGGAGGACCTTAGTGGGAACCACCGGTCACTTCCCTCAAGATGAGAATGATTGAAGAAAATGGATATGATTTCCTGTAGAATCCAGGACCTGTCATATCGAGTATCTTTTATTAGACACAAGAGACCACATTACGTAAATTAGAGCTGGACAATTTGGCCATAATATCATATTACAGTATTTTTCTAATTTCTGACGGTATGAAGGTGTTAGATGGTATTTTATGTTTCTGAATAGTAAAAGTTCTAAATATGCTTTAAGGGTAGTGCATAACCCTAGGATGAATTGTAAGTGGTTTTAATGGGCTTTCTCAATTCTGATTCTGTTTTATACTGGTCAACCAAACTTTAACCAAAAATAATACGAGTACAAACCTGACAATTAAGTAGTCAGTCCTATTTGTAGAACTGTCACGAATTCAGCCGAGGCTGCCCCTCCTCCTTGCTCGGGCAGGTTTCGGCGTTCGTCATCACCGGCTTACTAGCCACTACCGCTCCATTTATCATCACTCCATTTGTCTTGTCTTGTCTTGTCAATCACACACACCTGGTACTCATTCCCTCATTAGTCTGTGTATAAGTGTTCCCTCTGCCCCCTTGTCCTTTGTGAGTGATTGTTCATTGTGAGAGTGAGTAGCTCGGTTGAGCTCTTTCCTTGTATGTACCCAAGGTGGATTTTCCCTAGTTTTGTTTTGACGTTTAGTGCGCTTTATTCATGTACACTGAATAAACTCTGGATTTCGGTGTTTTTACCTCCTGCGCCTGACTCCGTCATTCACACCTCATCACAAGAACATTTCATAGGAATCAAAATATATTTTTGTAGCCTCAAACTCTGGTACTTCCCAATGGTTGACATTTGCATAGTTATTTGTTCAATTCCAGAATTCTTCTTGTATTCCTTAATTTCCAGCATTTTCATAAATGTGTTAATTTCCTGCATATGGTGTCACACTTTTTTTGCCTTCGTTTTTTTACTTGTTGTGCAAGTAAGATAGCTAGCAGCAGAGAAGGTAGAGAATCATCCATAATCTAGCAGTGCTCAGCTGTTAGCGGTCTCTTACCACTGGTAAAAATGGATGATTTACATTTTGTTGATTCATTACTCAATTGTTACATTTAACAATTCAAACATGAAAATAACTTTATAGAAGGTACAGTAAAAATCCACACCAGTGTGTGGATCAATACCAGTAAAATACACTATACCGCCCAGCCCTAAGTAAATTATTACAGACTATAAGGTGCCACGCAGTACATTCGTAAGTGTTTCACAAACCACCTGTCTATATGGTCCTTGCAGGGTTGCCTTTCATAATATGTATGAGTGGGAAGATTAATATGATCCCATTAAAGCTTGGGGTTCTCTTGTTCATTTCCGTACAGTACTGCCATAGACTTGCCGGCTGATTTACAAAGTGTTCTCATCAATTGTGCACACTCGATGCAATTCATTATCTTCGACAGCTCTGTGTGACTGGAGCACAATGTTTTGTTCTCTCAGCTATTTGTAAGATAATGAGCCTTGAAATAACAGCGTCTCAAATGTACAGACACATCTAATGAAGACTTTCAAAAGGGCACGTGTGGAATTCCCAGGTGCGTACTTACTCAGAAATGTGTCTGACTGATTTTTTTTGACACAGTAAGAGATATGTTCATAGTATTCATCCTTGCCTCAATCACAGGGTGATATATAGAGCCCAACAGTGGACGCGTTATAATACCCATAAAACCTAGCGGTCAAACACGGAAATGGTTCCAATCATTTTTTCACCATACATTCTCCCATAGGGGATTTTAGAACCACTTCAAACAAGGTCTGTGTTTCATGTAGTCTTTCCCTGGTGTGACGTTTTGATAACCATGTAAATCTCTCTTGGACAAGGTGACTTTTATCAATATATTAGTCTCTATTTACTCTCAGATTTGAACATGCTAATTAGCATAAAAGTAGACATCATGCAAGACAAATCCCTGAAAGTGTCACGCCCTGGCTCTGGGGACTCTTTAATGTTGAGCCAGGGTGTTAGTTCCTATGTTTAGTTGTTCTATGTGTTTATTCTAGATCGTTTAGATCTATGTTGGCCAGGGTGGTTCCCAATCAGAGGCAGCTGTAGCTCGTTGTCTCTGATTGGGAACCATACTTAGGCAGCCTGTTTTGCACAGTTGATTGTGGGATCTTGTTCTGTATAGGTTTGTGTTGGTGAACCTTTAGACTTCACGTATCGTTTTGTTGTTTTGTTGTTGGTGTAAAGTACTCATTAAAAGATGTACGCCTATCACGCTGCGCCTTGGTCTGCCTCTAATAACGATCGTGACAGAAGATCCCACCAAAATAGGACCAAGCAGCGTGTGCAGGAGCAAACGCCGGGTTTGGAACAGGAGGTTACTCTGGTAGATGTCCTCCTCGGTTGGGGGAGAATCACGGAGGAGGAGGCCGTCCGCTACCGGAGGGCGATGAGGGAGGATGCCCAGGCAGGAGAGAAGAAGCGGCGCCAACCGGGCTGTCGTCGGACAGGCGAGAGGCAACCCCAAGTAATTTTTTTTGGGGGGGCACACGGCATGGACGACGGGGCTGCTGGAGGCAGCTACAGGGCGAGTTTGCGGACTAGGAGGCCACCAGGTTACGGGGGCCATTGGTCATGAGGGGGAAGGAGAGTGTAGAGGCACGGCGAGAGGTACTGGGGTGTGTTACCTGTCCGGTCCGGCCCGTTCCTGATCCCCGCACCAAGCCAGTGGTGCGCGTCGTCAGCCCGGTCCGGCCCGTTCCTGCTCCCCGCACCAAGCCAGTGGTGCGCGTCGTCAGCCTGGTCCAGCCCGTTCCTGCTCCCCGCACCAAGCCAGTGGTGCGCATCGCCAGCCCGGTTCGGCCTGTTCCTGCTCCCCGCACCAAGCCAGTGGTGCGCGTCGCCAGCCCGGTCCGGCCTGTTCCTGCTCCCCGCACCAAGCCTGTGGTGCGCGTCGTCAGCCCGGTCCAGCCTGTTCCTGCTCCCCGCACCAAGCCAGTGGTGCGCGTCGCCAGCCCGGTTCGGCCTGTTCCTGCTCCCCGCACCAAGGCAGTGGTGCGCGTCGCCAGCCCGGTCCGGCCTGTTCCTGCTCCCCGCACCAAGCCTGTGGTGCGCGTCGTCAGCCCGGCACGGTCCGTGCCTGTTCCACCTGTGCCTGGTCCGGCTGCTGCTCCACGCCGGAGCCAGAGCAATCCGCTCCACCGGTGTTCAGTCCAGCTCCGGCCAGCAGGGCCAGACCACGAGGGCGAGAGAGAGAGTGGTGGTCACGCCCGGAGCCGGATCCGCCTACGAGGCGGAATGCCCACCCGGCCCCTCCCCTCTGGTGTTTGGTTGGCGCGGTCGCAGTCCTCGCCTTTGGGGGGGTGGGGGGGGGCACTGTCACGCCCTGGCTCTGGGGACTCTTTAATGTTGAGCCAGGGTGTTAGTTCCTATGTTTAGTTGTTCTATGTGTTTATTCTAGATCATTTAGATCTATGTTGGCCAGGGTGGTTCCCAATCACAGGCAGCTGTAGCTCGTTGTCTCTGATTGGGAACCATACTTAGGCAGCCTGTTTTGCGCAGTTGATTGTGGGATCTTGTTCTGTATAGGTTTGTGTTGGTGAACCTTTAGACTTCACGTATCGTTTAGTTGTTGGTGTAAAGTACTCATTAAAAGATGTACGCCTATCACGCTGCGCCTTGGTCTGCCTCTAATAACGATCGTGACAGAAAGCTCCTGCACGTCATTTCTAGCTATTAGCTACCTTGATCCAAAACTAAAGATATATTGAACATTTTCATTTACTGTTCCATATTTTATTTAAATAATAATTGTTGGCTTATATTATGCATTTGGTATTGTGTCTTGTATAGAATACTATCCTAGTAGCAGTCAGATATTTACAATGTGCCATGAATACTAGGCTAAATCTTTGCCAGGAAAATAGCTAGCTAGCTAGCTACCTAGATGATACCAGATCCTCTTCTCCTTCAGCTGGTGGAGGTCTAAATGTAATCCCTTATCATTTCTGCCAACTATATGAACGAGGTGAAATCTATTTCAATTCATGGTGTCATAATGAGCTGCTGTATTAAAGTAATTCAGAACTAACTTATTCTGATGCAGATTCAAAGCCAGATGAACTCATTGAAGAATGTATCCATAATCATGAATAAGCATATTTATTTGACAAGAATGCACCTAGTCACACGTCAATCACGTCAAACACCTGAACTCCAAACAATGCATACATATGCCTTTTATACATAACGTATAAACATCTGACTTGAAGTAAAGATTAAATTATTTATTCATCAATGCCACAAACCTGGGACATCGAAGAACACCATATTAACTATTATTACGATCTAAGAGCGCACAGACTATTTTGCTTTTCCATTTTAGGAATCAGAACAGCACAAATAACACAAAATATAAAACAGCATATTGTGATTTTTGGTGGGTGAGTTACAAATGGAGAAACAACTGGATGCGTGAAGTAGGTTTAATATAAAATACTAGGTCAACTCCAGCAGATTGAGAAAAACACTTAACAGACCCAAAACAAGGAAGCCATGCCTAAACACAGCTATATCAACACCCTTCTTGTCTATTTAACAGATCTATGTTTCTGCTGTCAATTGTGAAAGGCACATTTACCACTGCATTGTCTGAACCTCAGAAAAAGGATGACAGGATTACACAGAGGGGAAAAAGTTACAAAAACAGTACACCACAACACTTTTAAACATGTTACTGAGTCGAGATGTTATCAAATCAAAAGAAGCAGCATAGGGAAAGTGGGTGACGGTAGGGTGGGGTTATAGAGATAAGGGAGTTCCAAAGTGTCCAAGGTTTTGGGACCATGTGGCATAAAAGGCATAGTGTGGAATAAGTGGAATCTAGATGGATAAACATGAAATGGGGTGCTGGTGTGACTCAGGGTCACATTCCATCTCAGTTGCAGCATTCAAATCGTGGTCATCGTGTATCTGTGAATCACAACATTAAAAACGATGAGTGATCACAGCATTTCCACAAATTGAGCCATAGACAATACAATTTAAGCATTGAGGACAGCATTTTGTTGACAACATGGTGGTTTACACAAGGTCTACTGTGTGTGAATGATGGAATAATCTTACCCCAGCTGTAGGTCCATTTGAGTGTGTGTGGTCACTTTGGGATGAAAATCAACCAGTACTGGGACCATAGGAGATTTGGGATGCTTGCTTTCAAAGTGCAGCTTGAATGTCTTCGGGTCTGCATCTATAAAGGTCAAGTACAAAATGGAGGAAGTTAACAATCTTTTGTTTTAGACTGAATTCAAAGTTGACACAAATTATAAACTAAGCAATACGATGCAAGACACTACTGCACATATGAAAGACTGTACCACATAGGCCAGTACAATACCTTATATATCAAGAGGAACATAAAGGCACATACAGTACCAACCAATACTACTCACTCGACAGACTGGTGTGGACCAGTGCTGCCTTGGCTGCCGTCTTCTGGTCAGCAGCTACTACCTTCTTCTTAGCAGCCACCGCCTTGGCATCAGTCAACAAGTTCAATTTCAACTTGAGAGTGGAGCATGCGTTATATATCATTACCCCCCCCACCCCCGATTACAAATCATAGTATATCGCAGTGATTCGTTATGTTGATTATTTAAGTCAGGTGTTAGTGCCGGGCTGGGACAAAACTCTCCACACAGTTCTGCTCTTCAGGACTTTCAGGAGAATAGTGTTCCAGGTTGAAACAGCTTACATAGTTGAGAGGTGAGAAGACTGAGGCATACCCATTGGTTCTGGAATAGAGAAGGTGCAAATAAGGTTTGCAATTGGGCATTAATAACATGACAGTAATTGTACCTCAAAAACAAAACGTGTGCATTCCAATTAATTTAAAACCAACCATAGCAGGTAGGACTAAATAAGGTTACAAATCCTTGCCTACTAGCTATACTAATGATTTGCTGTCCAGAGAGTAGCAACAAACAGATCAAAGTCTTCCTGCAGTAAAGTAAGCACACTGTTGACTCAAGAGAGGATGGTAATCAGTCCATCTCTGAAACATCTCATGAAGCCAGACAAAATAATACAGCTATCTAGGGTAGCTACAAGTCAAGTAGTACTTGAAGTAGGCTACCCAATCCAACAGCTTTACCATTTAAGATAGATAGCTAGTTAACTAGCAAGCTAGACTTTTGGTTTATAAAAGTCAAAGAAAGCTAAACTTGTTTTTATAAATATGTCATGCATTTAATTTAGGGCTGGGCGATATATCGAATTAATCTAATTAATTCGAATTTATGGTTTAGCACAAATGTTCCAAATGCCTGTATAGCAAGAACATTTGTATTTATTTATTTTATGAGCATTCTATGTCTTTTTGGTCTTGTCTCCTTCACTCCTTCTGTGCTGTGTGCACTGTAGTGATGCTGCAGGTTGACTCATAACCTGCAGTCCCAACGGTTATATCTGCAGGACGGGCGGGTTTAGGGTCATGAAATATTGTGTGGATGTCATGCGTCTTTGTGTAGCGGTAGGACGGAGTCAGGCACAGGACACAGAACTTAGTCAATGACGTACTTTACTTGTCACAAGTAAATAAACATATCTTCCACGCAGGTAAGAAAATACAGACTCACATGTCAATGACAACAAAACAACAAACAATCACGCACAACACCATGAGGGAACCAGAAGGTAAAATAGGGAAACAAATTAGCGTAATTGGAACCAGGTGTGTGGAATATAGACAAAACAAGTAGAACACAGAAACATAGATCGGTGGCAGCTAGTACTCCGTTGACGACGAACGCCGAAGCCTGCCCAAGCAAGGAGGAGGAGCAGCCTCGGCTGAATTCGTGACAGTGGATGAAGGGTGGGTGTGTGGCGGGCGGGTTGAATAAAAAGAAAACAATATACCTTAAAGTCCATAAATGTATAATTATTGTGCAGTTTATATATATAGGCTACATTGAGGTTTTTCGTTCATTATTTTAGGTTATCTGGCATTAGTGTGTAAGCCTAAGCTTTAGGGCCTAACTGTAATGCCAAATAGCCTACACGCCAATCACCAAATACTTTTTTGGGAACGGACAGAAAAAGTTAATGGTGATCCATTGAGGCAAAAAGGACTATGTTGGAGTTTGATTCAATAAGAGAAAAGCTGCGAAATGGAAATTTGAAAATAAAGACAACGGAGTGCCAGAAAAGTAATGTTTGGGAAAGATTTGGTGAAGTGGTAAAAGAGGATGATAGCAGTGATTGTGAGGAGTTATACAAATTCGACAGTCACAAGAAGGGGACTTCAAATAGGTCTATGGCATGTCAAGCAAACTGTATGTAGCCTACTGTTCAGATGGGTTAAATGGAAACTGAAATCTGGACACTGACTGTAGGTCTATAACCACTTACATAGCCTTAATATTAACTCCTGCAGAATTAAGCATTTCTGATACACCGAATGTAGGCAAAATTGTGACTCCAAACAGGAGTGGAGAAATATGATTTATTTATTTATTTCAGCATCTTGACAGAATGCGAATGCGCAGTTAGATACTGTCTGTAGAGGTGCTATCTTAATCAGCATCCTAAAAGTTGATTATTATTTCAAACATATAAAATATGCATCCAAGCCTAACTGAAATCTTATCAGAAACATGTTGTGTCGTTTTCACAGCTTTCTATTTGGTTACAAGTGGTCAAACGGATGTCATTTGGGGTTTTGCACAGATAATTTTGTTGTTGTTAGCCTATTGTAGTTTCTCCCCAGTTACCTAAACTTTGCTTCTCGAAAGAACAGAGATCACAGGGAAAACTTTACCGATGTCAACTAGATTAAAGCATCCATTCTATGGATTTATGAACTTATTCTTGTGAGCAAGGGTTTATTTTGTATTCTAAGGCAACATATAATGACAGAAGAGAAGCTGCATGTTTCTAATTATAGACAACTTGACTAACAAATAGCCTACCAAAATGTCGGAAATTATAAGCACAAACATATCTAAATCAGGCAACAACAAAAAAATCCAGCACCGCCTTTCAAAAACTATTTCTGCTGTCTCTGACTGTAGCCTACAGCGCATTTTCAATATTAGCGTGTTAGGGTCTGGTGCCATCCTCACATTTCTACTTTATCACATGTAGTTTGCTGGCGGTTGCTGGATGGGTTATTAGCAATTGTGGGCGGTGTGGGTGAACAAACAGCTGACTGGTGCAACACTAGTCTGCTCCCTCTACATGACTCCGCCTCCGCCGGCTGCTGCATGCGTCAGAGGATGTTTAGCGAGGTGGAGCTGGAGTGGAGCGAGGAGAGTATAATTTGGCTGGTGCATGGAACAGATTACATTTTTTTTGGCCTAGTCTTTTACTCCAATTTCGCTCTGGTACCACTCAGCCACAAGCTGCCCAGCATTTTCATATCCTTCATCACTGTTATTTTAATTTGGCCAATTCTCTTGTATTTATTTAGCCTACCCCACCACTAATGTGCAGAGATGTGAGTCAACCAAGAAATATGTCACACAGCCTGTGTAATTGATAGCAAGATAACGAATGGGCCCATGCAGCAGCACTGGAGACGTTTTGATTTTTATATAGGCCTAGGCTACTGTTAAAAAATATATCTACGTTTATCTAAGTGCTAAAGTTGTTTATCAACTGTAAAATGTGGGCGGAACAGAGCCAGAGTTACAACTTAAGTATCTGATCTTCAATAGATTAGAGAAAAAGTAGGTTGTTGTTTAACACCACTGCTGCATAGGCCTATCATCAAGTAGGTCCTTGCTTAATACCACATGTTGTTGAAATGTTAAAGCTTCCTACTATAGCCTACTTCAAAACTAAATGGTACATAGTCACAAAAGTAGATGGGGTGTTTGTCAAATTATATTTATTTAAAATGAATGTAGAGAATTTGGAGCATCATTTTTTTTCCGGTGAGCACTGAGTGAATTTTAGCAAAGCAGGGAAAGGACGTCGCTGAAGCTATGCGCAAAGACCGCTCTTTGAGTAATGAGTGGGATTTCTGACAGCTCAACTCCGCTCACATCTTCTGGCGTGTGTGCACCCATCACTTGCACCCCTTCCCATGCCTCTTATCGCTCCCTCCCCACTCTCTCTCCGCTCTAGCCTCTCAGTCCTCTCCCTGCTGCTGCAGTGAGCAAAGTGAATTTATTAAATTGGTTCCTTGTTGTTAAATGATACCACAGCTCTCCAAAGCATCATTAATAATAATAATTTAAAAAAAGGAAAAAAAAAAAGTATTTTCTCAAAAAGTTATCTACCTTACTCTGTGCTGTTTAATGATTTAATCAGTTCCTTTTTGTTCTCTTTCAAACATTCTATTTAGTTTTGCTTTGGATCATTTGTCATTGCATGAGAGACTGAGGGACAGCATAAGCACAAAAAAAATTGTTTTAATGCATCTGCTCAAATTAATGTTATGAAGTCACTATTAAGTAATGATGTCATCTCGAATTCTAGTGACAAATGGAGCAACCAACAGCTACTTTCCTTGAAAACTAGTTGGCAACACTGAAGATAACTTCTTCCTCTCTGACAACAAGCAGTTTAAACTCGCTATTTGCATTTTAGGTTTGGTCCAACAGAATCTGTCATACTGACACCGAAACACTTAGAGGCATTATTTTACTGTAAAAGACTAGAACTTAACCTTTCTAACGATACCCCTTTTATGTCTCAACTTTTATGTAGCCATCTAGCCAGGCTAATGTTGCTAACTAGCTAACAATGAGCTAGCTAGCTAGGTAACAGGCATTGAAACAAGCAGCCTCAAACTGAAAGTTACTGTGACTAACAAAACGGCCATTTGTCTGCCTTTTTTTCCAGGAACAAATCATTATGTCTATTTACATAATTGTCAGATGGGTTGTCATTAACTGAAAAATGAAGTGACAGATGTCAATTGAGCCATTTGACCTCTATGACGTAAAGTAGTGGGTGTATGAGCAACGATTCCTCAACCACCATTGAGAGCATAGAAGCCACCCTCTTTTTTTTGCACACTCCTTTAACATTTCCTTAATTGATTAATTAAAATATATATCTATCTATCTATGCATTCTTGTTTGTTGAGGCAGATGGTCATTGCTGATTTAAGTGACATAGTTGCGAAAAACATTTCAATATTTTTTTCTGTCTAACCACAAACCACCCAGCTCTCTAAGCTTAAATTGATATAATCATTCATCAAAATGTCATGCTCAGAGCCTGCTTACTCTTAACACGCAGTACAGCTTGTTTCTACTCATTGATCCACTAGGTTCGACATGATGGGGATCAAATTGGTTGTGAAAATGAGGCTTCAGTTTATTAGCTGTTGATAGTCTGTCAAAATATAATATCCTCTCTAAAGTACACAGCTTTAAATCAAGTAAAATCCATCCACATTACAGACTCAAATACCCACCACATTACTGGAAATTGTGTCTACTGTGAAGTGTTTTGAGATGTTTCGATGCACTTGTAATAAAGTTTTTTCGATTTGAATGGTAGCATTGACAGCTACAAATTGTTACAGAGGCAGTTTAATGAGACAGACAGCTCTACTCTGTCAGTACAGATCCAACACCTTGTATCACAACAGGTAAACATATAATCTCATATTCTTTATAAGGCATTAGCCTGTCTCAGTGGGTAGCCTTGCTATCGCTGACTACTAAATTAAATTTACGGTGTCCATATTAAGACAACATTAGTCTCAGCAGGACAGTGTCAGTCTCATGAGGCTGTCCTAATATGGACACCGTGTGAACTAGCTATGTGATTAAGATGCTGTGATGCGTGCTTGCCTCTCCTCTGGGAATGCTGTAATGTCTCAGCTCTACTGGGAAGGGACGGCCAGCTAAGAGATGTGTTCATCTCAATGGGTTACTATATAAGACTTTACACACACTTGGATGGCAATATTGACAAAGAGGAGGGACACATCACTGCAGTGAGTCATTCAGCACTAATGGTGATGTTGATACTGTAAGGACATTGTCCACCATTGACTAACATTCTTAGAGAGTACAGTCCATAGTTTGCCCATTTACTTGTGTTTCACTCTCAGACTAGAGACAAGGCAATGTCCTGTTGCATCATCGCGCGGTGAGTGCTAGAGTATAGATTTCTGGCTTAGTGCTTGACAATAATGTAAAGTGGTACCAGTGAAAGCCCCATCAATCAGAATGAATGTGACAATGCATCGTCATTCAATGGAGAATTACTGTAATAATGTGAGTCAGAGTGAGAGAAAACTCAACTGTTGTTCTATCAACCAACCAACTGAGAGGAAAGGCAGGGAGAGAATAGGTGTGGCTCACTGCTGTGCTATTGTTGTTGCCCGTTGGACAGATACAATACTTCTGTCCACACAAGTTGAACAAAGCCACCATAGGAAAAATGTAATGGGATCACAGCATGAACTTTGAAGCGATAATGCCAGAGAGACCGTATTTTAGTATAACACTAGAATACCAGAAAATGAGAGCTTGTCTATCCACAATGTTTACTGCAAAATCACAGAGACAGGCAAACACACACACATGCGGGCACACACACACACACTTTCTCTCTAAAAAAAGATTGACTTTGGCTAATGCAGTTGTCAGTAGCTGAGTGTAGATGCGGTGTGGAAATCAAGCGCAGGAAACACGGGCGTTCGTGAACAGACTTTAGTAAATGAAGTCAGCACCAAACAGGCAAACAGCCAACCCAACCGGGAGGCAAAATACAAATTACGCACAAAATACAACGTGCGTAAAAGGCAATAGCGCACACAGTGCGGACTCTCGAAAACAACAAAACACGAGAGTAATAACGAGAGCAACAGCTAGACAATAACCAATCACACATAACACCTGACCCAACACACGATAACTAAATAGGAAACCAAATCAAACACTAACAAGGGACAGGTGTACAAACAGACAAAACCAAACAAACATGAAACATCGAACGGTGGTAGCTAGTACTCCGGGGACGACGACCGCCGAAGCCTGCCCGAACAAGGAGGAGGAGCAGCCTCGGCCGAAACCGTGACAGTACCCCCCCCTTGACGCGCGGCTCCAGCCGTGCGCCGATCCCGGCCTCGGGGACGACCCCGATGGAACTCGGTCAGCAGGGACAGGTCTAATATGTCCCTCCTCGGCACCCAGCACCGCTTCTCCGGGCCGTACCCCTCCCACTCCACGAGATATTGGAGACCCCCATCCGGCGTCTCGAATCAAGGATGGACCTCACAGTGTACGCCGGAGCCCCCTCGATGTCCAACGGGGCGGAGGAGTCTCCTCTATCTCATAGTCCTGGAGTGGACCAGCCACCACCGGCCTGAGGAGAGACACATGGAACGAGGGGTTAATATTCCTGTAATCAATAGGCAGTTCTAACCTGTAACACACCTCGTTCAACCTCCTTAGGACTTTGAATGGCCCCACAAACCGCCGACCCAGCTTCCGGCAGGGCAGGCGGAGGGGCAGGTTTCTGGTCGAGAGCCAGACTCGATCTCCAGGTGCGTATACAGGCCCCTCACTGCGGTGGAGATCGGCGCTCGTCTTATGCCGACGGATGGCCCGCTGCAGATGAACTTGGGCAGCGTTCCATGTCTCCTCCGAGCGCCGCACCCACTCATCCACCGCAGGGGCCTCGATCTGGCTCTCGTGCCAAGGTGCCAGAACCGGCTGGTACCCTAACACACACTGGAAAGGGGTTAGTTGGGTGGAGGAGTGGCGGAGAGAGTTCTGTGCCATCTCGGCCCACGGAACGTATCTCGCCCACTCCTCCGGCCGGCCCTGGCAATAAGACCTCAGAAACCTACCCACATCCTGGTTGACACGTTCAACCTGCCCATTACTCTCCGGGTGGTAACCCGAGGTAAGGCTCACCGAAACCCCCAACCGTTCCATAAAGGCTCTCCACACTCTGGAGGTGAACTGGGGGCCTCGATCAGACACTATATCCTCGGGTACCCCGTAATGCCGGAAGACATGGGTAAACAGAGCCTCAGCGGTCTGTAGGGCAGTAGGGAGACCCGGCATGGGAAGGAGACAACAGGCCTTCGAGAACCGATCCACAACGACCAGGATGGTAGTATTCCCCTGTGAGGGGGGAAGGTCTGTAACAAAGTCCACCGAGAGGTGGGACCAGGGTCGTTGTGGAACGGGCAGGGGTTGTAGCTTACCCCTGGGCAAATGTCTGGGCGCCTTACACTGTGCACACACCGAACAGGAGGAGACATAAACCCTCACATCCCTGGCTAACGTTGGCCACCAGTACTTAGTGCTAAGGCAGTGAACTGTCCGGCCGATACCTGGATGTCCAGAGGAGGGGGACGTATGAGCCCAATAAATGAGGCGATCGCGTACCTTCGAGCGGAACGTACGTCCGACCCACGGGACACTGTGGAGGACTTGGGTCGGTGCGTAACGCCCGCTCGATCTCTGCATCGACCTCCCATACCACCGGTGCCACCAGACAAGACTTTGGTAGTATGGGAGTGGGCTCAACGGACCTCTCCTCCGTGTCATACCGCCGAGACAGGGCATCTGCCTTCACGTTCTGGGACCCAGGGATGTAAGTGATTTTAAACACAAACCGGGCTAGAAACATAGTACAGCGGGCCTGGCGAGGATTCAGTCTCCTAGCTGCCCGGATGTACTCCAGGTTACGGTGGTCCGTCAAAATGAGGAAAGGGTGTTGAGCCCCCTCAAGCCAATGCCTCCACACCTTTAGGGCCTGTACCACGGCTAACAGCTCCCTGTCCCCTACATCATAATTCCGCTCCGCCGGACTGAGCTTCTTAGAATAAAAAGCACAGGGGCGGAGCTTAGGTGGTGTGCCAGACCGTTGTGAGAGGACGGCCCCAATACCGGCCTCGGACGCGTCTACCTCTACCTGGAATGGTAAAGCGGGATCCGGATGCGCCAACACCGGCGCCGAGGTAAACAGGTCCTTCAGTCTCCCAAAAGCCCTGTCCGCCTCAGCTGACCACCGCAAGCGCACCGGACCCCCCTTCAACAGAGACGTTATGGGAGCTGCCACCTGTCCAAAACCCCGGATAAACCTCCGGTAATAATTCGCAAAACCCAAGAACTGTTGCACCTCTTTCACAGTGGTTGGGGTTTGCCAATTACGCACAGCTGACACCCGGTCAACCTCCATCTTCACCCCTGACGCAGACAACTGATAACCCAAAAAGGAGACCGACTTCTGAAAGAACAGGCATTTCTCTGCCTTGACATATAGGTCATGCTCCAACAGTCTCCTCAACACTCGGCGCACCAGGGCTACATGCTCAGCTTGGGTAGAACTGTACACCAGAATATCGTCTATGTACACGACTACTCCCTGCCCCTGCATGTCCCGGAAAATCTAATCTACAAAGGATTGGAAGACTGAGGGAGCATTCATTAACCCATATGGCATGACGAGATACTCGTAATGACCGGAGGTCGTGCTAAATGCTGTCTTCCATTCATCGCCCTCTCTAATGCGCACCAAGTTATATGCGCTCCTGAGATCCAATTTTGTGAAGAACTGAGCACCGTGTAATGACTCCGTCATTGTCGCAATCAGAGGAAGTGGATAACTGTACTTCACCGTAATCTGATTGAGACCGCGGTAATCAATACACGGGCGCAAACCTCCATATTTTTTCTTCACAAAAAAGAAGCTCGAGGAAGCGGGTGAAGTGGAGGCCCATATGTATCCCTGTCTCAGAGACTCAGCGATGTAAGTTTCCATCGCCTTCCTCTCCTCTTGAGACAAGGGATACACATGGCTCCGCGGGAGTGCTGCTCCTAACTGGAGATCTATCGCACAATCCCCCTGTCTATGAGGCGGCAGCTGCGCCGCCCTTGTCTTACTAAACACCAGTGTCAAATCCTCATACTCGGGGGGAATATGCAGTGCGGGAATTTGATTTGGACTCTCCACCGAGGTCGCCCCTATGGAAACACCCAGACATAGCCCCTCACACTGAACAGACCACCCTTTAAGAGCTTTCTCTCGCCACGAAATAGTAGGATCATGGGTAATCAACCAGGGAAGTCCCAGCACCACCGGATACGCAGGAGAGTCAATCAGATAGAGCTGAATCGTCTCCTCATGACCCCCTGCGTCTTCATCCTAAGGGGCGCTGTAACTTCCCTAATTAACCCAGATCCTAACGGACGGCTATCTAGGGCATGTACAGGGAAAGGCTTATCAACGGGAAGGAGAGGAATCCCTAACTCTACACAGAACTGGCGATCTACAAAATTCCCAGCTGCGCCTGAATCTACTAGCGCCTTATGCTGGGAACGAGGTGCAACCTGTGGAAAACAAACAGGCAAGGTTATGTGAACAACAGAAAGCTCTGGGTAAGTAGGACGCCTACTCACCTGGGAGGACTCCCCAATGCGTGGCCTGCCTTCACCTCCACCGGGGGACCTTCCCCAACACCTAGCCGCGGTGTGCCCTCCACGGCCACAGTTGGTGCAGGGAACGGCCCCCCTCGGGTTCCTACTCCTCCGTTCTCTAGCGCCAGCACCTCCGAGCTCCATAGGGCTCGGCTCGGAGGTGCCGGAAGGTGGAATGGGCAACCCCCACCCGGGACGTCCATGGGTGGCGAGCAGGGTGTCCAGCCGAATGGCCATGTCGACCAGTTGGTCAAACGACAACGTGGTATCCCTGCACGCCAACTCTCTCTGGACGTCCTCCCGGAGGCTGCAGCGGAAGTGGTCTATGAGGGCCCGCTCATTCCACCCTGCATCTGCCGCTAGAGTCCGGAACTCCAAAGCAAAATCCTGTGCGCTCCTCATCCCCTGTCGGAGGTAGAATAGACGCTCCCCCGCCGCCTTCCCTTCTGGTGGATGGTCAAACACGGCACGGAAGCGGCGGGAGAACTCCGCGTAGGTAATAGTAGCGGCGTCTATTCTCCTCCATTCGGCGTTGGCCCACTCCAACGCCTTGCCGGTGAGACAGGAGATGAGGGCGGAGACGCTTCGTGTCCCGAGGGCGCCGGGTGTACGGTGGCGAGGTAGAGCTCCACTTGCAGCAGGAACCCTTGACACCCGGCAGCGGAGCCGTCGTGCGCCCTCGGGAGCGAGAGCCGAATCCCGCTGGGTTCCGGAAGGGGGACAGGAGGACTGACCGATGGGGATGGTCCGGTAGGTGGGGCGTGGGTACCCCGCTGCTTTCCCATCGGTGGAGAGTGTTCATCACCCGATCCAGGGCGTGACCGATCTGGTTGATCCTGTCCTCCTGCCCACGCAGACGGTCCTCCATGATGTCCGTTGGCGCGGTTGCTCCTGCTGATTCCATGGGTGTGATGTGTGATTCTGTCAGTAGCTGAGTGTAGATGCGGTGTGGAAATCAAGCGCAGGAAACACGGGCGTTCGTGAACAGACTTTAGTAAATGAAGTCAGCACCAAACAGGCGAACAGCCAACCCAACCGGGAGGCAAAATACAAATTACGCACAAAATACAACGTGCGTAAAAGGCAATAGCGCACACAGTGCGGACTCTCGAAAACAACAAAACACGAGAGTAATAACGAGAGCAACAGCTAGACAATAACCAATCACACATAACACCTGACCCAACACACGATAACTAAATAGGAAACCAAATCAAACACTAACAAGGGACAGGTGTACAAACAGACAAAACCAAACAAACATGAAACATCGAACGGTGGTAGCTAGTACTCCGGGGACGACGACCGCCGAAGCCTGCCCGAACAAGGAGGAGGAGCAGCCTCGGCCGAAACCGTGACAGCAGTGCCTTTTTCACAAGATAATCATAAAGCATATACTTCAGTTCTGTTTAGATGACTTCAATGACATAGCAGTCCTTTTCATACTGTTTCCAGTTTCATTCCAGAGTGAACACAAGGGTGCATCATGCACATGTTAATTCACTGTATTATTTTGTACTACTTTGAGTGTGTTGTGATGAAGTGAAATACTCATCCTACTTAGTAGGCTGTGAGATAATGGTATTATGTCTGGGTTATTATTTTCTCCAGTCATCCATTGTATGACAAATGGCATTGGAAATGTTAGTGGAATTGTGCATTGCTGGAAATGCGAGTGAAAGCACCCATTTCATGTTTTGAATCTGTCCTCAGAGAAATTGTGAAATGGCTCAGGCCAACATGTCACATGCCCTGATGTTTGCCTGACCTTGCCTGAAGTGTCAAGCGTCCCTGACAAAATACATCTACAGTTACTCAAATGTAGTATGTAGTATTTATTAGGATCCCCATTAGCTGCTGCCAAGGCAGAAGCTACTCTTCCTGGGGTCCAAACAGGATTAAAACAATTACACACATTTGTCCACTCATCCTTGCAAGGTCCAAGGCTATAGAGGGCTGGGGCAGAAACGCTGAAGTGAGTGCCAGGCACACTAGCTCAATGCCAAGCCCCATATGCCACTGTGTACACCCTGTGCCCTTCAAAAGGCCCTCACTTTGTTGAGCACCGGCCGTTTGCTGCTGGTTGGAGGAAAGGCAAGGAGGATGCAGGGCTTTCATCCCTGACTGGGGATGCATATGGAAGGAAGCATAACTAGAGTATGTACAGTATACACACTATTCAAGCTATTTATCACTAGTCTATTTTATGTAACACTTCATTTCAACACCCTCTTTATAATCGTAATAATATGTGTAATACCTTATGAGCTTTGCATTACATGCACAACATAGTCACTAATACATCTCATAAGCTTAGTTACAGGTCCATACTGCAGGTAGCTGGGTGAATGGGGAGGTGATGACGTGATGGAGGTACAGACTGAGAAGGCAACATGTCTGAAAGGGTGGAGGAGCATTCAAGAGCTCCACTCAGACACGCTATCATCCTGTCTCACGGGGCCAAGTGGAGCCACTTCAGGTCCTCAGTACTCTCTCTCTCTTCCTCCCCCTTTATCACTCTTCTTTTGCCTCCCCTCCCACTCTCTCTCTCTTGCTTTACTTCTCAAGAAAAACCTTATCAACCCACCTGCCAAAAGCAAATGGGTGATAGGTTAATGTTCCTTTTCCTTTGGAAAATAATTGTTCATCATTGCCAAGCATTACTTATGTTGTCTGCCTTATGTTGTTTGATGTCATTAGATGTTAGTGAACGGTTGATAACATACATTTTAGATATGAGTGCATAATCAATATGCTCTCTCGTATTAAAGCAACTACCGCCAATCTAAAGAGGGCTTAATATCATAAAACGGGTGTGGCTTTTTCACACACTTGCAAATGCATGTTGAAAATCAATTATCACAACCAGCAAAAATGAGGAACGTAATTACCATCCATGACATCCAGACATAATTGCATCTGATTTTTATCTAGCACGTGTTATGTATCTAACTGGTGAAAATCAATACCATCAAGAGATGAAGCATTTGAAATGTTTCTCTTTGTGTGTGTGTAGTTCTGTTGATTATATGCTCAGACTAATGTCCTACAGTTGACATTGTTTCCAGTTAGAATGACATGCAGTGGGGGGTTCATAAGAAAGCACTCCCGCGGTAGAAAATATCATTATTTAAAGTGGAGGAATAGGCATTTTGTTCCATTTTGTTCAAACCGCAATCTTGACATCTGCTGCCTGTAGCATTATTCAAGGTCAATGGGAACGAGGCCAGCGCAAGAAGAAGTGAAATATTTGCCATTGGAATCAACAGAACAACAGTTTCCAGGTTAGACGTGCAAACAACTGGCAATTAGATGGGAACAAATCTGTCAACGCTACATAGATCATTTCCTGAACGCTGATTTAAATTAGGATAATTTAAATTAACAAGTCCTGAATAGAAGTTGAATACTGTTATTTCACTAGGTATTATTTGGGGTTCTAAATATGGCAGAGACAAACACACCATTTCGAAGTTATGATTTAGTTCAGCTATGATGATATCCATTATTAACTCATTAGTAAGCCATTACTAAGGCATTATCACGCTCTCTCATGATAGTGATCGATCAGAGCTACATCCCTGATCATAATGGGTCATATTTGTTAGTGTTAAATGGCTACCCAATATGCGCTCATTGACTGGAAATGCATTGATATTGAGTAGTTGTAGGACGTTTTATCTTAGACCTTTGTATACTATATGTTTATGGTTCTAGAGCTAGCTTCGCTATCAGACCCAGGAATCAAGATTGACTTGAGAGTGCTGATAATAAGACTAGACTAATATGCTAATACCAGAGATAAGCATTCAACTGAGTGCCAGTCTCTTTCCCAGGTGAGGGCAGAAAGGTTAAACTCCTCAGAAAGCTTACATTGTAGACACTAGTGGTGTGCTGGTCAGCTGTTTGTTCAACTGCACCGGCTCTCCATTTCTAATAACCCATTGTCAACCACCCAACTACTTGTGATAAAGTGAAAATCTGAGGACCACCTCCGACACTAACACTAATATAGAAAATGCGCTGTAGGCTACAGTCAGACAGCAGAAAAAGGCGGTGCTGGAATGTTTTGTTGTTGCCTCATTTAGATATGTTTGTGCTTATAATTTCTGACATTTTGTTCGGCTATTTGTTAGTCAACTTATCTATAATTAGAAACATGCAGCCTTAGAATACTAAATAAACCCTTGATCACCAGAATAAAATCATAAATCAATAGAATAAATGCTTTTATCTAGTTGACATTGGTAAAGTTTTCTCTGTGATCTCTGGTTCTTTTGCGGAGCAAAGACGTTTAGGAACCTGGGGAGAAAATGCAATAAAAAAATAATTTCAAAAAATATATATTTTCTGTGCAAATTTCCGGTTTTAACGAAATGGAAAGCTATGAAAACGACCCAACATGTTTTCGGCTTGAATTAATATTTTATGTGGTTGAAATACTATCAGCTTTTATGATGCTGATAAAAATAGCACCTCTACAGACATGTTGTCTAACTGCGTATTTACATTCTGAAATCATATTTCTCCACTTCTGTTCCCAAGTCAAAATGTAGCCTAAATTTGGTGTATAATTTTGCTGTAAGAAATACAATTCTACATCACTAGTAGACACCCTTTTCTCAGTATCAGTCAAGTGTTTACATTCAACCTGATTCAGGAAATCAAGTCAACACAAGTGTATCATGCCTATTAGGACAGTCCTGGTATAAATGCCCCACCATCTGTGTCTGTGATTGCAGTTCATAAGACAGGAAGTTAGTTACAGAGAACAGCCCTAGAGGCATCATTTAAAGGGTGCCACACTCACTTTACATTTATATCTATTTGACAGCAAGGTTTACTCACAGGTTGTTAACAGATTCATTTAAACTGAAAAATATATTTCAAAGATTATACTGCGTTACAGTTCATATCAGGAAATAAGTCAATTTAAATAAATAAATTAGGCCCTAATTTATGTAGTTCACATGACTGGGAATACAGATATGCATCTGTTGGTCACAGATACCTTTAAAAAAAGGTAGGGCCATAGATCAGTTAACCAGTCAGTATCTGGTGTGACCACCATTTGCCTCATGCAGCGCGACACATCTCCTTCGCATAGAGTTGATCAGGCTGTTGATTGTGGCCTGTGGAATGTTGTCCCACTCCCCTTCAATGGCTGTGCGAAGTTGCTGGATATTGGCGGGATCTGGAACACACTGTCGTACACGTCGATCCAGAGCATCCCAAACATGCTCAATGGGGGACATGTCTAGTGAATATGCAGGCCATGGAAGAACTGGAAAATGTTCAGCATCCAGGAATTGTGTACAAATCCTTGCGACATGGGGCTGTGCATTATAATGCTGAAACATGAGGTGATGGCGGTGGATGAATGGCACGACAATGGGCCTCAGGATCTCGTCACGGTATCTCTGTAATCAAATTGCCATCAATAAAATGTAATTGTGTTCGTTGTCTGTAGCTTAAGCCTGCCCATACCATAACCCCACCCCTACCATGTTCACAACGTTGACATCAGCAAACCGCTTGCCCGCACGATGCCAGACACGCTGTCTGCCATCTGCCCGGTACGGTTGAAACGGGGATTCATCCGTGAAGAGCACAATTCTCCAGCATGCCAGTGGCCATCGAAGGTGAGCATTTTCCCACTGAAGTCAGTTACGATGCCGAACTGCAGTCAGGTCAAGACCCTGGTGAGGACGACGAGCATGCAGATGAGCTTCCCTAAGATGGTTTCTGACAGTTTGTGCAGAAATTCTTCGGCTTTGCAAACCCACAGTTTCATCAGCTGTCTCAGACAGTCTCAAACCATCCCATTGGTGAAGAAGCCAGATGTGGAGGTCTTGGGCTGGCGTGGTTACACGTGGTCTGCAGTTGTGAGGCCGGTTGGACGTACTGCCAAATTCTCTAAAACGCTTATTGTAGAGAAATTAACATAACATTATCTGGCAACAGCTCTGGTGGACATTCCTGCAGTCAGCATGCCAATTGCATGCTCCCTCAAAACTTGAGACATCTGTGGCATTGTGTTGTGTGACAAAACTGTACATTTTAGAGTGGTCTTTTATTGTCCCAAGCACAAGGTGCACCTGTGTAATGATCATGCTGTTTAATCAGCTTCTTGATGTGCCACACCTGTCAGGTGGATGAATTATCTTGGCAAAGGAGAAATGCTCACTAAGAGGGATGTAAACAAATTGGTGCACAACATTTGATAGAAATAAGCTTTTGTGCGTGGATCTTTTATTTTAGCTCATGAAACATGAGATCAACACTTTACATGTAAGTTAGTTAGTTTGCTAGTTCGTTTTTTTGGTCATGTATTTACCACTGTAGTCTTCCAGCATGGTACAAAATGCTGAGTTACAATACATAAATACGAAACATAATGCATCCTGTCTTCACAATCATACTAAATAAACCTCCTTGTTACCAAGTGCTTTGTAAATTGGAAGCATCATCAAAGTGGATATTCTACACAACCTGTGGATGTTCTAAATCGTCCTTACAGTTGTTGAAGACTATTATTCAAGGTTGGATGAAGGTCGTTATCGGATGATCCATCCTGGAGCCTTAAGAATAGTATCATTTTATCATATGAATCACAATTAAATGCACCAAGGCATAGATATGAGAAAGAGCAATATAAGGATCTCCCTGTGGCTGAATTTTGTTCATGCATGAATTACCTTATGGTGGTGTAGTATATGAAAAGACAGAAAGGTCAGAGATGTCATCGCTTGCTGGGTTGAAGAGAAATGTGAAGGAAAATAACTTTGTTTTAGAACTTGCCTCATGCGGAGAGGGCGGGGGTGAGAGAAAAGAAGAGAGAGAAAATGAAAAAGAGATTCAGTGGAGTGTAAGGAAACTAAAAGGAATCACACATTTCACTGTCATCCTTTTATGGCTGTCAGTTGACTTCTACCTTTGTACGAAGAACATGTGATGAAAGCTGATATAGCTTTATTTTACTGAGATTTTCATTGCAGACATTATCCCCTCGTTGTACAAATTCTCAGTTGCCATATAAGGCTCTGTTGAAGTATGTGAGAAATAAAAAATAATAATTGTAAGAACACAATAACAAAGCAATTGTTGTTCATAAACTGAGGTAGTAAAGTAGCAGTGGATAATTGACCAAACAGCAGTGAAGCCTCCAGAAACATGGCATGCTTTGAAAGATATTAAACAATATTTTTTATTCACACATATTTTACATTTGTTTCATCAGGACTTTCAGTGTGTAACCAAAGTGTTAGGATTGATCTGTCAAAATAAACTTTTTTTTTCTTCATTCAGTGTACCAATCAAGTCGCTATCGCGATATGCAACTTTTCAGGGAAGTTAGGAACCAATATACACAAGCAGTTAGGAAAGCAAAGGCTAACTTTTTCAAACAGAAATTTGCATCCTGTAGCACTAACTCCAAAAAGTTTTGGGACACTGTAAAGTCCATGGAAAATAAGAGCACTTCCTCCCAGCTGCCCACTGCACTGAGGCTAGGAAACACTATCACCACCGATAAATCTACAATAATCGAGAATTTCAACAAGCATTTTGCTACGGCTGGCCATGCTTTCCACCTGGCTACCACTACCCCGGCCACCAGCTCTGCACCCTCCGCTGCAACTTGCCCATGCCCCCCCGCTTCTCCTTCACACAAATCCAGACAGCTGATGTTCTGAAAGAGCTGCAAAATCTGGACCCCTACAAATCATCTGGGCTAGACAATCTGGACCCTTTCTTTCTAAAACTAGCCGCCGAAATTGTCGCAACCCCCATTACTAGCCTGTTCAACCTCTCTTTCGTAACGTCTGAGATCCCCAGAGATTGGAAAGCTGCCGCGGTCATCCCCCTCTTCAAAGGGGGTGACACTCTAGATCCAAACTGTTACAGACCCATATCCATCCTGCCCTGCCTTTCAAAAGTTTTTGAAAGCCAAGTCAACAAACAGATCACCGACCATTTCGAATCCCACCGTACCTTCTCCGCTATGCAATCCGGTTTCCGAGCTGGTCATGGGTGCACTTCAGCCACGCTCAAGGTCCTAAACGATATTATAACCGCGATCGATAATAGACAGTACTGTGCAGCCGTTTTCATTGACCTGGCCAAGGCTTTCGACTCTGTCAACCACCACATTCTTATTGGCAGACTAAATAGCCTTGGTTTCTCAAATGACTGCCTCGCCTGGTTCACCAACTACTTCTCAGATAGAGTTCAATGTGTCAAATCGGAGGGTCTGTTGTCTGGACCTATGGCAGTCTCTATGGGGGTGCCACAGGGTTCAATTCTTGGGCCGACTCTTTTCTCTGTGTATATCAATGACGTCGCTCTTGCTGCTGGTGACTCTCAGATCCACCTCTACGCAGACGACACCATTTTGTATACATCTGGCCCTTCATTGGACACTGTGTTAACAAACCTCCAAACGAGCTTCAATGCCATACAACACTCCTTCAGTAGCCTCCAACTGCTCTTAAACACTAGTAAAACTAAATGCATGCTCTTCAACCGAACGCTGCTTGCACCCGCCCACCCGACTAGAATCACTACTCTCGACGGGTCTGACCTAGAGTATGTGGACAACTACAAATATCTAGGTGTCTGGTTAGACTGTAAACTCTCCTTCCAGACTCACATTAAGAATCTCCAATACAAAGTTAAATCTAGAATCGGTTTCCTATTTCGCAACAAATGCTGCCAAACATGCCCTCGTAAAACTGACTATCCTACCGATCCTTGACTTCGGCGATGTCATTTACAAAATAGCCTCCAACACTCTACTCAGCAAATTGGATGTAGTCTATCACAGTGCCATCCGTTTTGTCTCCAAAGCCCCATATAATACCCACCACTGTGACCTGTACGCTCTTGTTGGCTGGTCCTCACTACATATTCGTCGCCAAACAGACTGGCTCCAGGCCATCTATAAATCACTGCTAGGCAAATCCCCGCCTTATCTTAGCTCATTGGTCACCATAGCAACACCCACCCGTAGTCTGCGCTCCAGCAGGTATATCTCACTGGTCATCCCCAAAGCCAACACCTCCTTTGGCCGCAATTCCTTCCAGTTCTCTGCTGCCAATGACTGGAACGAAATGCAAAAATCTCTGAAGCTGGAGACACTTATCTCCCTCACTAACTTTAAGCATCAGTTGTCAGAGCACCTTACCGATCACTGCACCTGTACACAGCCCATCTGAAATTAGCCCGCCCAACTACCTCATCCCTATGTTGTTATTTATTTTGCTCATTTGTACCCCAGTATCTCTATTTGCACATCATCTCTTGCACATCTATCATTCCAGTGTTAATACTAATTGTAATTATTTTTGCACTATAGCCTATTTATTGCCTTACCTCCATAACTTTCTACATTTGCACACACTGTATATATATGTATTTCTGTTGTATTTTTGACTTTGTTTTGTTTTACCCCATATGTAACTCTGTGTTGTTGTTTTTATCGCACTGCTTTGCTTTATCTTGGCCAGGTCGCAGTTGTAAATGAGAACTTGTTCTCAACTGGTTTACCTGGTTAAATAAAGGTGAAATAAAAATAAAAAAATAAAAAAAGATGCCATTGTAATTGTAATAAGATGGTAGCATGTGCATACAGTGATTTATATTTGATGTTTACATATTTGGAATGTTAAACTATAATTGCCTGGCTTCATAAAGTTATACCAGAATTCCGATTAAGGAATTTACGCCAATGCACTTCTCAGTATTTGGTATTCAGACTTACCTTATTCAGATGCATAAAGCGCCCTGCAGGTGTTGCTACCATGCACGCTCTGAATACATTACATTCAACTGCTGAAAGCCTCCCCCTCGCTGGCCAACATATTTCTTGTGGAGTCTTCATTCAATAGGGTTTTCAGTACATTTATCTTAAGCCATCCCTTTAAATACAGTGTAGCTTTGTAGTTTAAATTTTGTCGAGAGAACGGGTTCAAAATATTAGGGATCCGTGAAAGAAAGCCATCTAAATATATACATATTCGTCTCTATTTCAGCACCAATTGGTAGATCTAGAAATACTATTATCTTGTAGATTATTTAGGTTTAGGAAAGTATTTATCAGTCATAAAAAACTTTTTGGGAGAGCCTTTACACACTAATGAAAGAAAACTTTGGTTTGATTCAGAAAATTGCCACATACAGTTCTTCAACCTGTGGTAGTGTTGGAAGATTAGTTTACATAGAATTATAATAAGGAGAATAGTATACAATGGTAGGCTATACCCTCGTCTATTGCCTGCACTAACCATGGAACTGTGTGATGACACAGCCAAGTATTAGCAACTAACGATACTGATAGTGGCTAATATTTAACATTATAGAAATAGGAAACTGAGAAAGCCGGGGTAGCCTATATTTAAGACATTAGAGAGTGCCCATCCCTGCAAGTTAAAAGGCAGTACAATTTAAATTCAGCAAAATGGCACAGCATTTCATATACTTTACTGTGGGAAAGTTGATATGTTGATATGCTTCAGTTTGCTGTCATATGACTGGTTTCACATTTGTCTCCAGTGATTATATGGTAAAATTGATTATTCGGGAATTAAGGCAAGGTCAGAATATGGCATATCTGTAGACACACCTCTGTCACACCTTCATTTATTCCATCTCCAACCAAAACAAATAGCAGGTGAATAGCACTTTATTCTCATGCTTAAGTTTGTCAGAATACGCATAGAGAGAAAAGAGCATAAAAAGGGAATCATGTTCCATTTACACACGCTTAACTAGGGTCGGAATCGGGCCCATAGTGAAGACTGGTGAACTGGGTTGGCGGGAAAAGGTCTGTTAAAGCTCAACAAATCAGGAAATCACAATCTAATATAGCAAAACGTGGTTGACCTAAAGGCAACATTCCACTTTGATCTAAATGTAAATGATCAATGTTATCCCCCACAATAACCATGCAAATTAAGAGAAGACAAACTAAGGTTATGTAGTGCATTGCATTTGAAAAAAGAGAACATTCAATGATTGACTGTTACTGGATGAATACAGATCAAATGTCGGAGAGACAGACCGCAAGATTTATACAAATCTCTGTGTTGAAAGCTAAATGTTAGTCTAAAAGAAATGTGAGATAATGTCTAGATGCTTTTTATAGTGGAGATCAAGTTTAGAAATTGCCTGGCTGAGCTGATGAGACAGTGGATTGCGCAGTCAGATGGAACAGAGTAAATAGGCATTTT
Organism: Coregonus clupeaformis; assembly: GCF_020615455.1. NCBI lineage: Eukaryota > Metazoa > Chordata > Actinopteri > Salmoniformes > Salmonidae > Coregonus > Coregonus clupeaformis. The sequence goes on along the minus strand of NW_025533686.1, from coordinate 468,880 downwards.
AACATCATAGATTTTGCTGGTTGTAACTTGTGGAATAGACAACGGCTGGAATGCAGATTTAACCAATCAGCATTCAGGATTAGAACCACCTGTTGTATAACTTCATTTATTATATCTCCACCCCAAACAAATAGCAGGTGAATAGCATGCTATTCTTATGCTTAAGTTCAAGGTCAGAATACGCATAGAGAGAAAAGACAATAAAAAAGGGAATTATGTTCCATTTACACGCGGTTAACTAGGGTCGGAATTCCCCCCGAACTAGTGGAATATTCCTTACCAAACAAACTTCCCTTCACATCTATAAAATACCAACAACTGGGAACACATAATGGCAGTATGAATTTAGCAATCTGAAAACAGGACAGCAGTGCTCCGCCTCTTATTATTTATTGATGAAACAACAATTTCATGGAGAGCCACCCCTTACATCAAGGAGACAGCCCCCATCTTGGCCGACAGACAATCCTGTTACGAATGTGAAACCTGCCTGGTGTACAAGGCATCACACAAGCAAGGTTATTCAAGGACACTAGCTGGACTGGGTTGTATGGACTTTTACACAATGCATCAACTAAGGAACAGAACAGCCCTGTAGGTGGGCCTAAAATAATCTAAATTAGCATTTATTCAATGGGATTTTATTTAATCAAGTCTTCTTGTATCATTATTCCAGTCTTGGTTGATTTAGTCTCTGAAAATGTTGCCTCACCTAACGAAACACAAACATTATTTGCCCTTTTGTGTATTTCACACACAAAAACATTACTTGTTTTTGGCATTGTACTCGATGTTCTAGCATCGGGAGAAGTCCCATTTTTAGACAAGTCAGCTGGCTGTTTATGTTTTCAGCTGTCAGATTGCATTTGGTGTTGTGTAACTTATGGGGTTGCTTTCACAGATAGTGCACAAAGAGGCTCTGTGATTGGTGGAGCTGGCAGTTCTTCGGGGCGGTTATGTCATCCCTGTTAAAAGGAACATCTTCCATTGGGCAATGTCATGGTTGGGGGTTGGGTCTATGAGACCTTTCTGGGTTGTTGTCATGGTGTTTCCTGCCTCCACGACACCACCAACTCACATTGGTGCAGTAGCACATATTAAACCATCATGTATGGACATGCACCATTATCTAGATTGAATTTGCCATGGATATGGAATTCATCCTACGTTGTGGCTCTTCACAAAATACAGTGGGGGAAAAAAGTATTTAGTCAGCCACCAATTGTGCAAGTTCTGCCACTTAAAAAGATGAGAGAGGCCTGTAATCATCATAGGTACACGTCAACTATGACAGACAAATTGAGATTTTTTTCTCTCCAGAAAATCACATTGTAGGATTTTTAATGAATTTATTTGCAAATTATGGTGGAAAATAAGTATTTGGTCACCTACAAACAAGCAAGATTTCTGTCTCTCACAGACCTGTAACTTCTTCTTTAAGAGGCTCCTCTGTCCTCCACTCGTTACCTGTATTAATGGCACCTGTTTGAACTTGTTATCAGTATAAAAGACACCTGTCCACAACCTCAAACAGTCACACTCCAAACTCCACTATGGCCAAGACCAAAGAGCTGTCAAAGGACACCAGAAACAAAATTGTAGACCTGCACCAGGCTGGGAAGACTGAATCTGCAATAGGTAAGCAGCTTGGTTTGAAGAAATCAACTGTGGGAGCAATTATTAGGAAATGGAAGACATACAAGACCACTGATAATCTCCCTCGATCTGGGGCTCCACGCAAGATCTCACCCCGTGGGGTCAAAATGATCACAAGAACGGTGAGCAAAAATCCCAGAACCACACGGGGGGACCTAGTGAATGACCTGCAGAGAGCTGGGACCAAAGTAACAAAGCCTACCATCAGTAACACACTACGCCGCCAGGGACTCAAATCCTGCAGTGCCAGACGTGTCCCCCTGCTTAAGCCAGTACATGTCCAGGCCCGTCTGAAGTTTGCTAGAGTGCATTTGGATGATCCAGAAGAGGATTGGGAGAATGTCATATGGTCAGATGAAACCAAAATAGAACTTTTTGGTAAAAACTCAACTCGTCGTGTTTGGAGGACAAAGAATGCTGAGTTGCATCCAAAGAACACCATACCTACTGTGAAGCATGGGGTTGGAAACATCATGCTTTGGGGCTGTTTTTCTGCAAAGGGACCAGGACGACTGATCCGTGTAAAGGAAAGAATGAATGGCCATGTATCGTGAGATTTTGAGTGAAAACCTCGTTCCATCAGCAAGGGCATTGAAGCTGAAACGTGGCTGGGTCTTTCAGCATGACAATGATCCCAAACACACCGCCCGGGCAACGAAGGAGTGGCTTCGTAAGAAGCATTTCAAGGTCCTGGAGTGGCCTATCCAGTCTCCAGATCTCAACCTCATAGAAAATCTTTGGAGGGAGTTGAAAGTCCGTGTTGCCCAGCGACAGCCCCAAAACATCACTGCTCTAGAGGAGATCTGCATGGAGGAATGGGCCAAAATACCAGCAACAGTGTGTGAAAACCTTGTGAAGACTTACAGAAAACGTTTGACCTGTGTCATTGCCAACAAAGGGTATATAACAAAGTATTGAGAAACTTTTGTTATTGACCAAATACTTATTTTCCACCATAATTTGCAAATAAATTCATTGAAAATCCTAGAATGTGATTTTCTGGAAAAAAAATTCTCATTTTGTCTGTCATAGTTGACGTGTACCTATGATGAAAATTACAGGCCTCTCTCATCTTTTTAAGTGGGAGAACTTGCACAATTGGTGGCTGACTAAATACTTTTTTCCCCCACTGTATTTACTATGTCTGTCCTAGCTCGCTCATTAATGTCTTAATTGAAATTACAGATTGCCTCTTATCTGCTCGTCGTCACCTTATGCCATAGTTTGTACATCTCAATTGTCAGTAGAAACCACTTTCTTTTTTTTTAAGGCAGTAAATGAGGCTGAATGAACTGTTTTGCTGCCAGACAAGGCACCGCTGATAGCCAGGGGTAGCAGTGGTAAGGTGTTGGGACTGCTGTTGGGTCTCTGCTGTTGGGACAGCTTTATGTAGGCCCTAACAGTTTGTGGGCACCGTTTGTCACTGTTATAGTGCGATTAATGTATTGTTTAGTGTTATGTTGTGTTGTGTACTGACTTTGCTGGCGTGGTAGCTTAGTGGGTAAGAGCGTTGTGCCAGTAACCGAAAGGTCGCTGGTTCTAATCCCCGAGCCGACTAGGTGAAAAATCTGTCGATGTGCCCTTGAGCAAGGCACTTAACCCTAATTGCTCCTGTAAGTCGCTCTGGATAAGAGCGTCTGCTAAATGACTAAAATGTAAATGTAAATGTAAAAAAAGGGAGTTTGCCCAACCAAGATTGACATGCAAAAATCACCACTGCATATTGTTTATGGTCAGTGGTGTTAATGAAGTGGTAAGTGGTGTTAATTAATTTTTTTACGCTGTTTTCCACTTTTGGGGGAAGCATTGTGGTGGTTGATGACATGAAGCCATCTATTTTGTGAAGTAGACCAGTTCCTCCTGCAGCAAAGCACCCCCACAGCATAATGCTGCCACCCCCGCGCTTCACGGTTGGGATGGTGTTCTTCGGCTTGCAAGCAACCCCCTTATTCCTCCAAACATAACAATGGTCATTGTGGCTAAACAGTTCTGTATTTGTTTAATCAGACAAGAGGGCATTTCTCCAAAAAGTACGATCTTTCTCCCCATGTGTAGTTGCAAATCGTAGTCTGGCTTTTATATGGTGGTTTTAGAGCAGTGGCTTCTTCCTTGAGCGGCCTTTCAGGTTATGTCGATATAGGACTTGTTTAACTGTGGATATAGATACTTTTGTACCTGTTTCCTGCAGAATCTTCACAAGGTCATTTGCTGTTGTTCTGGGATTGATTTGCACATTTCACACCAAATTACGTTCATCTCTAGGAGACAGAACGAGTCTCCTTCCTGAGCGATATGACGGCTGCGTGGTCCCATGGTGTTTATACTTGTGTACTATTGTTTGTACAGATGAACGTGGTACCTTCAGGCGTTTGGAAATTGCTCCCAAGGATGAACCAGACTTGTGAAGGTCTACAATTTTTTTCCTGAGGTCTTGGCTGATTTCTTTTGATTTTCCCATTATGTCAAGCAAAGAGGCACTGAGTTTGAAGGTAGGCCTTGAAATACATCCACAGGTACACCTAAAATTGACTCAAATGATGTACATTAGCAATCAGAAGCTTCTAAAGCCATGACATCATTTTCTGGAATTTTCCAAGCTGTTTAAAGGCACAGTAAACTTCTGACCCACTGGAATTGTGATACAATGAATTATAAGTGAAATAATCTGTCTATAAACAATTGTTGGAAAAATTACTTGTGTCATGCACAAAGTAGATGTCCTAACCGACTTGCCTAAACTATAGTTTGTTAACAATACATTTGTGGAGTGGTTGAAAAACAAGTTTTAATGACTCCAACCTAAGTGTATGTAAACTTCCGACTTCAACTGTATACATACATACATACATACATACATACATACCTACACATACACATACGTATACATATATATACACACACACATACAGTGGGGAGAACAAGTATTTGATACACTGCCGATTTTGCAGGTTTTCCTACTTACAAAGCATGTAGAGGTCTGTAATTTTTATCATAGGTACACTTCAACTGTGAGAGACGGAATCTAAAACAAAAATCCAGAAAATCACATTGTATGATTTTTAAGTAATTAATTTGCAATTTATTGCATGACATAAGTATTTGATCACCTACCAACCAGTAAGAATTCCGGCTCTCACAGACCTGTTAGTTTTTCTCTTTAAGCCCTCCTGTTCTCCACTCATTACCTGTATTAACTGCACCTGTTTGAACTCGTTAACTGTATAAAAGACACCTGTCCACACTTTCAATCAAACAGACTCCAACCTCTCCACAATGGCCAAGACCAGAGAGCTGTGTAAGGACATCAGGGATAAAATTGTAGACCTGCACAAGGCTGGGATGGGCTACAGGACAATAGGCAAGCAGCTTGGTGAGAAGGCAACAACTGTTGGTGCAATTATTAAAAAATGGAAGAAGTTCAAGACGACGGTCAATCACCCTCGGTCTGGGGCTCCATGCAAGATCTCACCTCGTGGGGCATCAATGATCATGAGGAAGGTGAGGGATCAGCCCAGAACTACACGGCAGGACCTGGTCAATGACCTGAAGAGAGCTGGGACCACAGTCTCAAAGAAAACCATTGGGAACACACTACGCCGTCATGGATTAAAATCCTGCAGCGCGCACAAGGTCCCCCTGCTCAAGCCAGCGCATGTCCAGGCCCGTCTGAAGTTTGCCAATGACCATCTGGATGATCCAGAGGAGGAATGGGAGAAGGTCATGTGGTCTGATGAGACAAAAATAGAGCTTTTTGGTCTAAACTCCACTCGCCGTGTTTGGAGGAAGAAGAAGGATGAGTACAACCCCAAGAACACCATCCCAACCGTGAAGCCTGGAGGTGGAAACATCATTCTTTGGGGATGCTTTTCTGCAAAGGGGACAGGACGACTGCACCGTATTGAGGGGAGGATGGATGGGGCCATGTATCGCGAGATCTTGACCAACAACCTCCTTCCCTCAGTAAGAGCATTGAAGATGGGACGTGGCTTGGTCTTCCAGCATGACAACGATCCGAAACACACAGCCAGGGCAACTAAGGAGTGGCTCCGTAAGAAGCATCTCAAGGTCCTGGAGTGGCCTAGCCAGTCTCCAGACCTGAACCCAATAGAAAATCTTTGGAGGGAGCTGAAAATCCGTATTGCCCAGCGAAAGGCCCGAAACCTGAAGGATCTGGAGAAGGTCTGTATGGAGGAGTGGGCCAAAATCCCTGCTGCAGTGTGTGCAAACCTGGTCAAGACCTACAGGAAACGTATGATCTCTGTAATTACAAACAAAGGTTTCTGTACCAAATATTAAGTTCTGCTTTTCTGATGTATCAAATACTTAAGTCATGCAATAAAATGCAAATTAATTACTTAAAAATCAAACAATGTGATTTTCTGGATTTTTGTTTTAGATTCCGTCTCTCACAGTTGAAGTGTACCTATGATAAAAATTACAGACCTCTACATGCTTTGTAAGTAGGAAAACCTGCAAAATCGGCAGTGTATTAAATACTTGTTCTCCCCACTGTATATATATATACACATACATATATACATACATATGTACACACATACACATACATACACATACACATACATATATATATATATATAAACACATATACATACATATACATACATATATACACATACATACCCCTTTATTACTTTCCAACCCCACTCCCCTTCCCTAATTGGAGTAAACTAGTGAACAACAACGCTTAGGCCTCTACTTCCAGCTTATACATACTTTATACATTTTATGGACACAGTCAATTTTACAATAATTATATTTTGCTTGTTTTTACTCATGAACCTCTCCGATCATTTTCATGATGTCCATCCGATTTGGTTCTATATGCCATATCTCTCCAACTGTGCTGTTATTAGTTAGTTGTTATTAGTCCCATCCTTCAGCTCCATTCAACACCTCTCATCTATCTCGTAACACCATCCATATTGGATTTCTATTTGCCATATATTTTTCAACTGTACTGTGATGTTTCACAAAAGTTCTGAACCCTTCTATTCTCATTTTTTCTACAGATTGTAAATTGAAAATAAACATTTTTGCTAAAAATATTATTATATTATTGATCGATTGACTATGACTTTTCAGATCACCCAGTAGTGCTATCTGCAGGGTTAGCTCCAGGTAAATATTGCAATCCTTCAGCCATTCCTGGATCCTGGACTTCCTGACGGGCCGCCCCCATGTGGTAAGGGTAGGTAACAACACATCTGCCACACTGATCCTCAACACAGTGGCCCCTCAGGGGTGCGTGCTCAGTCCCCTCCTGTACTCCCTGTTCACACATGACTGCATGGCCAGGCACGACTCCAACACCATCATTAAGTTTGCCGACGACACAACAGTGGTAGGCCTGATCACCGACAACGATGAGACAGCCTATAGGGAGGAGGTCAAAGACCTGGACGTGTGGTGCCAGGATAACAACCCCTCCCTCAACGTGACCAAGACAAAGGAGATGATTGTGGACTACAGGAAAAAAAAGAGGACTGAGCACGCCCCCATTCTCATCGACGGGGCTGTAGTGGAACAGATTGAGAGCTTCAAGTTCCTTGGTGTCCACATCACCAACGAACTATCATGGTCCAAACACACCAAGACAGTCGTGAAGAGGGCACGACAAAGCCTATTCCCCCTCAGGAGACTGAAAAGATTTGGCATGGGTCCTCAGATCCTCAAAAAATTATACAGCTGCACCATCGAGAGCACCCTGACTGGTTGCATCACCGCCTGGTATGGCAACTGTTCGGCCTCCGACCGCAAGGCACTACAGAGGGTAGTGCGTACGGCCCAGTACATCACTGGGGCCAAGCTTCCTGCCATCCACGACCTCTATACCAGGTGGTGTCAGACTCCAGCCACCCTAGTCATAGACTGTTCTCTCTGCTACCGCACGGCAAGCGGTACCGGAGTGCCAAGTCTAGGTCCAAACGACTTCTCAACAGCTTCTACCCCCAAGCCATAAGACTCCTGAACCGCTAATAATGGCTACCCAGACTATTTGCACTGCCCCCCCACCCCATCTTTTTACGCTGCTGCTACTCTGTTAAATATTTATGCACAGTCACTTTAACTCTACCCACATGTACATATTACTTCAACTACCTTAACTAGCCGGTGCCCCCGCACATTGACTCTGCACCGGTACCCCCCTGTATATATAGCCTCCCTACTGTTATTATATTTTACTTCTGCTCTTTTTTTCTCAACACTTTTTTGTTGTTGTTTTATTTTACTTTTTTATTAAAAATAAATGCACTTTTGGTTAAGGGCTGTAAGTAAGCATTTCACTGTAATGTCTGCACCTGTTGTATTTGGCACATGTGGCCAATAACATTTGATTTGATTTGATTTGATTTGACCTGTGACCAAAAACAAGCCACAAATTGTCAATACCAAAACAAATGATCTAATGTATATGTCTCTTCGCAGCAAAATCTGCAGAGCTGGGAAGATTGAATCCCCCATATAAATAACATTCTATTGGTAGCAAGATTTTTGTATAATAATTTAAGTTTTGAATCCGGCATCGTTTTACGTATCAGTTCATAAACACTATGCCAAGGAATCGGTACGTCAAAAATCTCTTCCCAACTATTTTGCAATATATATGGGACGGCTGTCAATCTTTTGGTTCTTAAATTAAACTGGTATATTTTTTTATTTATCACAATTTTCTTTAACCAATTATGTTCTTTAATGCAGGACCAACAGACAAGTTCCTTACTTTTTCCCCCTTCCACTTTGCTCTTCCATTTTTGCGGTAATGCTGCAATTATTTGGTTGTAATTTTGGGTAGAGCAGACATTTCCATATGTTTTTGTTAGCTGCGTGTGCGACATAACTCCACCAGTCCTACCTAAGATATAATTTACGCAGATTATACCTTTTTTAAACATTTTTTTCAAAAATACTGGCTTTTTATCTATTCGTATATTTGAGTTTAACCACAATATTTGTTGCATTATTTGTTCTGTCGTTTCTGGAGGAGTAAATTGAAATTGCAACCAACTTTCTATGGCTTGCGTTAGAAATAGTGATATTTGGGAGATGATTTCCTTTTCAAATAACTAAAAGTGAGAGGTTGTAATCTGAATTAAGGGAAAAAGGCCATTCTTGAACATGGGATGAGACAATCTTACTAATTTGCTAGAGAACCAGTTCAAACTTAAAAAAACTTTTGTATGACTGAAGCTTTTAGTGATAGGTCTAATGCTTTAATATTTAATAATTTCTGTCCTCCGAATTCATATTCATTATATAAATAGGCCCATTTAATTTTGTCTGGCTTGCTGTTCCGAATATAATATAATAATTTTTTTCTCATATAATTTTAAAAACTGTTCGCTAGGCATAGGCAAGACCATAAGCAAATAGGTAAACTGGGATAAGTTGAGTTAACTGAGTTAATCCACAAATAGACAGGTATTAACCTTTCCATGGTAGCAAGATCTTATCTATTTTTTATTGTATTTTTTTGTGATCCAATATATAATATAGTGCATTTATCATAATTTGGTAGTAATCCAGAGAGGTTAGAAAATGTATCTAGATCCTCTATGAGGCTGTGGAGGGATTTAAGTTGTGGATTTAAAAGAAAACACGAGTCATCAGCGTACAATGACACCTTTTTTTTAAGCCCTGGATTTCTAATCCCTTGATATTATTGTTGGATCTGATTTTAATAGCTAACATTTCGATGGCCATAACAAATAGATATGCTGATAGTGGACAACCTTGTTTTACTCCTCTTGACAGTTAAAAAAATTTGGAGAAATAGCCATTATTTACTATTTTACACCTAGGGTTACTATACATGATTTTAACCCATTTTATAAGAGATTCTCCAAAATTGAAATGCTCCAGGCATTTATATACAGTGGGGAAAAAAAGTATTTAGTCAGCCACCAATTGTGCAAGTTCTCCCACTTAAAAAGATGAGAGAGGCATGTAATTTTCATCATAGGTACACGTCAACTATGACAGACAAATTGAGAAAAAAGAAATCCAGAAAATCACATTGTAGGATTTTTAATGAATTTATTTGCAAATTATGGTGGAAAATAAGTATTTGGTCTCCTACAAACAAGCAAGATTTCTGGCTCTCACAGACCTGTAACTTCTTCATTAAGAGGCTCCTCTGTCCTCCACTCGTTACCTGTATTAATGGCACCTGTTTGAACTTGTTATCAGTATAAAAGACACCTGTCCACAACCTCAAACAGTCACACTCCAAACTCCACTATGGCCAAGACCAAAGAGCTGTCAAAGGACACCAGAAACAAAATTGTAGACCTGCACCAGGCTGGGAAGACTGAATCTGCAATAGGTAAGCAGCTTGGTTTGAAGAAATCAACTGTGGGAGCAATTATTAGGAAATGGAAGACATACAAGACCACTGATAATCTCCCTCAATCTGGGGCTCCACACAAGATCTCACCCCGTGGGGTCAAAATGATCACAAGAACGGTGAGCAAAAATCCCAGAACCACACGGGGGGACCTAGTGAATGACCTGCAGAGAGCTGGGACCAAAGTAACAAAGCCTACCATCAGTAACACACTACGCCGCCAGGGACTCAAATCCTGCAGTGCAAGAAGTGTCCCCCTGCTTAAGCCAGTACATGTCCAGGCCCGTCTGAAGTTTGCTAGAGTGCATTTGGATGATCCAGAAGAGGATTGGGAGAATGTCATATGGTCAGATGAAACCAAAATATAACTTTTTGGTAAAAACTCAACTCGTCGTGTTTGGAGGACAAAGAATGCTGAGTTGCATCCAAAGAACACCATACCTACTGTGAAGCATGGGGGTGGAAACATCATGCTTTGGGGCTGTTTTTCTGCAAAGGGACCAGGACGACTGATCCGTGTAAAGGAAAGAATGAATGGGGCCATGTATCGTGAGATTTTGAGTGAAAACCTCCTTCCATCAGCAAGGGCATTGAAGATGAAACGTGGCTGGGTCTTTCAGCATGACAATGATCCCAAACACACCGCCCGGGCAACGAAGGAGTGGCTTCGTAAGAAGCATTTCAAGGTCCTGGAGTGGCCTAGCCAGTCTTCAGATCTCAACCCCCTAGAAAATCTTTGGAGGGAGTTGAAAGTCCGTGTTGCCCAGCGACAGCCCCAAAACATCACTGCTCTAAGGAGATCTGCATGGAGGAATGGGCCAAAATTCCAGCAACAGTGTGTGAAAACCTTGTGAAGACTTACAGAAAACGTTTGACCTGTGTCATTGCCAACAAAGGGTATATAACAAAGTATTGAGAAACTTTTGTTATTGACCAAATACTTATTTTCCACCATAATTTGCAAATAAATTCATTAAAAATCCTACAATGTGATTTTCTGGGAAAAATAATCTCATTTTTTTTGTCATAGTTGACGTGTATCTATGATGAAAATTACAGGCCTCTCTCATCTTTTTAAGTGGGAGAACTTGCACAATTGGTGGCTGACTAAATACTTTTTTTCCCCACTGTATAAACTCCAGTCGTACTTTATCAAATGCCTTTTCAAAATCTGCTATGAATAGCAGGCCTGGTTTCCCAGATTTTTCATAGTGTTCTATTGTTTCCAGTACTTGCCTTATGTTATCTCCAAAAATGTGTCCATGTACAAAACCTGTCTGATTATAATTAATAATGTCTGACAATACCTTTTTAATTCTATGCACTATACATTTTGTAGAATTTTTGCATCACAACACTGAAGAGTAAGGGGCCTCCAATTTTTTTAATAGACTGGATCTTTATATTTCCCACTAATAATGAAATCAGACCTTCTTCTTGAGTGTCTGATAATCTACCATTTACATAGGAGTGGTTAAAACATGCTAATAACGGTCCCCGGAGTATACCAAAAAAGGTTTGGTATACCACGACTGGTATGCCATCCAACCCTGGAGTTTTCCCAGACTTAAAGTATTTAATTGCAACCAGAAGTTCCTCCTCTGTAATTTCACCTTCACATGAGTCTCTCTGTATGGCTGTTAATTTTACATTATCAATAGAAAAGAAATCCCTACAATTAGCTTCAGTTAGAGGAGATGGAGGCGACTGAAATGAAAACATATGCTTAAAGTACTTTGCTTCCTCCTTCAAAATATAATTTGGTGAATCATGGGTGATTCCATCATTTGTAACCAGTTTCAGTAAATTCGTTTTGGTAGCATTTCTATGTTGAAGATTAAAAAATAATTTGGTGCATTTTCCCCTATATTCCATCCAGTTTGCTTTAAAAAAATAATATATTACACTTGATCTTTCTTGAATAAGTTTCTCCATTTCTTTTTGTTTTCCATCTAATTTATTCTGAGCCTCTATGTTACAGTTTTTATTGCTATCTATCTGTTCTGTCAGACCTTCTATTTCCTTTGTTAATATGGACTCTTTTGACCTAAATTGCTTTTGTTTTCGAGATGAGTACTGAATTGCATGGCCTCTAAAGGCACATTTAAAAGTGTCCCATACAATAAGGGGATTTGCTGTACCTATGTTATGTCGGAAAAAATCAGTTATAAATTCCTCTGTCCTAGTTAAAAACAAGTTATCATCCAATAGGCTTTGATTAAATTCCCAATTTCCTCGCCCATGTGGAAATTCAGTAAGAGTAATGTATATGCCAATTATATGATGGTCCGACTGCATTCTGTCCCCTATCAACACTTTAAAAACTTTTGGTGCCAACGAGAATGACATAAGAAGAAGTCAAGACGACTATCTTGATTGAGTCTCCGCCATGTATATCTCACTAGGTCAGGATATTTAAGCCTCCATATATCTACTAATTCTAATGTATCCATGACATTCATGATTTCCTTAAGAGCATGAGGGTGATAGTTTGTAGTGTGATTTCCTTTACGGTCCATTGAGCTATTTAAAACAGTATTATAATCTCTCACCATAATAATAGAGTCTTGTATTGCATGCAGGGTTGATTATTTATTATATATATTGTCAAAGACGTGTGGATCATCATTATTTGGTCCGTTAATGAGCCATATCTGTTTATGGTCCAATAACATATTTAAAATCATCCATCTACCTTGCAGATCTGTTTGGACAATTTGCACATTTGGATCGAAATTACTGTTAATTAATATCATCACCCCTTTTGAGTTTCTTTGCCCATGGGAGAAGTATATTTCACACCCCCCCGTCCTTTTTCCACACAACTAGAATTGCAGGCCACTTCCCAGTTCTTTCATGGCCTGCATACTCACCAGACATGTCACCCATTGAGCATGTTTGGGATGATCTGGATCAATGTGAACGACAGCGTGTTCCAGTTCCCACCAATATTCAGCAACTTCACACAGTCATTGAAGAGTGGGACAACATTCCACAGGCCACAATCAACAGCCTGATCAACTCTATGCGAATGAGATGTGTCGTGCTGCATGAGGGAAATGGTGGTCACACAAGATACTGACTGGTTTTCTGATCCACAACCCTACCTTTTTTTTAAGGTGTCTGTGATCAACAGATGCATATCTGTATTCCCAGTCATGTGAAATCCATAGATTAGGGCCTAATTAATTTATATCAATTGACTGATTTCCTTATATGAACTGTAACTCTGTAAAATCTTTGAAATTGTTGCATGTTCCGTTTATATTTTTGTTCAGTATAGCTGCATACTTTTGTGTATTGCGAAATGCAACCCAAGCTGCCTAGAAAATGTAGAGCGGAATTTGATGATCTTTGCATAACTTATATCAGTGATATGATAATGAGATGAGTTGAGTATTTCCATCCATACAATTGGTATTCAGCGTTCCGATCCTTATGAATCGCTCACGTATACAGACGGCAGCAATTGTGGTTTTCAAATTGAAGTGTGTACGTGCACTGTTTTTTCCCATCAGGAAGCGATTGTTCACAAACCGGTCTCGTCTGCTAACGATCCTCTCGGAGGGAAACATTTTCCTCCATCTGGATAAGGGCCATCAAATTCATTTTCACAACCTGCTCAGAGTGCTTTGTCATATGTAATATAATTGGAAATGGTGCGTCACTAGTTGAATGACTGAGAAGTCAAACACTGTTCCCATTACACTGCACAGCTTTTTACCTTGTTTTTATCTTAAAAGCAAGATCCTTTTTTATAATTGGCAGCCAAGCACTGATCATCATGTCACCAGCATCATTCAAATGATAACCTACCGTTGATATTTATTGGACATTTGCATGAAGCTCATCACCATGCACATAACCACCATAAATTATGAAGTTATGAAATAAGTAATTTATTCCATCTGCCTATAAACTTAGCGCCAATGCCCCTAGAGGGCGTAGTTCTTCCTGACGTTGTGTATTACCTCTAGGTGTCGACGCAATCAGCCCAGCCGGTAATACACTCATGTCCCCCGGCGACCAGTTGGTACATAAAACATCCTCCTATCAGGCTACAAAGGCATCGGTTTCATCCTGAACTCGATTTAATGGAGGGCCGTTCCAAAAAAACAACGAAAAATATGCATACTGTCTTAATAAAACACAATTTTCCACCACCAAGCTGGGATGGCTAGCTATTTCTGGACGTTGTGTACAGCAGGGGTAAATAACAGACTGGTGCAACCGGATTGGCTGAATGCTATACACAATGCATTAGCCACCTTAGCATGGTGGTGGAAATTGTATTTTATTAAGACAGTACGCATATTATTCCTGTTTTTTTTTCAGAGGCACACTATTAAAGTTAGTTAAGGAGCACATCGATGCCTTTGCAGCATGAATGGAGGATGTTTTATGTACTCGCTGGTCGCGGGGGGTTAGGAGTGTATTGCCAGCTATGCTATTTGCGTTGGGAAGCCAAAGACCAGACAACGTATACCGGTACTTTGGCGAACCATGGGGCTACTATAAACTCTGCATGCTTTTCCATGTCATGGTGGTGGTAGTAGGCTACAACATCATCGCGTTACTCCAAGTTTACTGCGACATTATGTTTTTTCTATCAATATTTGCGCATAACAGCGTTTCCACCCCAATTGTTACATAATCTATTTGACGGACCAAAATAATATCCCACCTTGTCAATCTGCATAAAACAATATGTACATTTTCCCATCAGAGATGTTTCCATCAAACTGACTTATTGCAGATAAAAGGCTCTGCGACATAGTGCACATAAAAAAACATTTTGCGGTAAAATTCCCAATGTACTGAATAAAAAATACAAGCTAAATGGGTTTCCATCGCATTTTCAAATCAACTGATGGTTTTGTCACAAAAATGTTGCCTTATATAGCAAATGAGCCCACTGGTCTTGGCATGTATGCTCTAGCCAACAGCTTACAGATACAGTGCGGGTAGGCTAGCCTACATGATGAGGTTATTATGGATAAACGCGAGATTATTTGTATTTGTCAAACGGCACCCAAGCATCGATCATCATGTCACCAGAATAAGATCCTCGATATTTACTGGAAAGGAGCATCAAGCTCATTACCATGCAAGTCTGTAGCCTAATAAACTGCATGCTTTCCCGAGTCATAGTGTGAGGACCACACAATATATCATCGCGTGACTCCAAGTTTACTTCAATATGATGGTTATTATATCAATATTTGCTCATAAAGGTATTTCCACCGTCATTTCTCGCATAATTAATTTTGCAGACACAAAAAGATCCCACCATGTCGAACAAACAAATTGTCTGTCGGCATTTAAAAAATTGTACCGACAAATTTGCTGTTTCCATAAGGCCTGTCATTAATTGAAATGGTTGGATGGAAACCTGGTTTATGAGATACATGTACTGTTCTGGAAAGAACGTTTTGTTTGGGATATTTGTGGACAGACAGTGTTTCAGACAGTGACCCTTAGAGATGTCAGCTATAATGAAAAGAACACAGCTAAACTTTAGACAGTTGGCACCAAACCTCAGTACATATACAGTCACGACTGAAATTATTGGCACCCTCGATAAAGATGAGCAAAGAATACTGTATAAAATTAAAATTAAAATACTGAAATATATTGTATGCTCCCAAAAAATGTGGAAATTATATTATTTTATACGAATATAATTGCTCAGAGAAAGAGAGAGGTCAACACTATTGGCACCCCTGTTTTCAAAACTCTGGCGCCCATTTCTTGCAAGGATAATGGCACTGAGCCTTTTTCTAAAATGTTTTATGAGATTGGAGAACACATTTGGAGGGATCTTAGATCATTCCTCCAGACAGAAGCTTTCCAGATCCTTGATATCTATGAAAATAGAGCTCTTTGGACACGCACAGCAGTGTTGGGTTTTGCATCGAAAGAAGGATGCACACAGAAAAGAACCCCATACATACCTACTGTAACATATGGTGGTGGATCTTTGATGTTATGGGGCTATTTTGGTCCTGTGGCCCTTCTTAAGGTCAACGGCATCATGAACTTTACCCAGTGCCAGGACTTTTTTAGCCCAAAACCTAGTTTCCTCTGCCAGGAGGCTGAAACTTGGCCTCAATTGGGTCTTCAAGACAATAACCCCAAGCACAGATCAAAAGCAATAAAGAAATGGTTAATTGACCACAAAATCTACATTTTGCAATGGCCATCTCAGTCTCCAGACTTGAACCCCATTGATAACCTGTGGTTTAAATTGAAGAGGGCAGTCCATAAGCGCAGAAGAAGGATATCAAGGATCTGGAAATATTCTGTATGGAAGAATGGTCTAAGCTCCCTCCCACTGTGTTCTCCAATCTCATAAAACATTTTAGAAAAAGGCTCAGCGCCATTATCCTAACAAGGGAAGGGTGCCAGAGTATTGAAAACATGGGTGCCAATAATTTTGACCCATATATTGTTGTTCTCTGAGCAATTGTACTAGTATAAAATAATATAATTTCCCCTTTTTTTTTTATCATACTATATAGCTCAGTATTTGTGTTATTTATTTTATACATTCTTTTTTGCTCATCTTTATTAAGGGTGCCAATCATTTTGGTTGTGACTGTAAACTCACATCTCAGGGCCCCAGTGGCAGACTTGAATAAATTCATTTTGATATTCAGATTCAGAAAACTTGTGTCACGATCGTCAGGGAGAGACCAATGCGCAGCGTGTTGAACGAACATGGTTAACTTGGTGCGTAGACTTGGTGCGTGGAGCAGGGACAGGCCGGACTGGGCTGACGACGCACCCCGTAGGCTTGGTGCGTGGAGCAGGGACAGGCCGGGCTGGGCTGGCGACGCACACCGTAGGCTTGGTGCGTGGAGCAGGGACAGGCCGGACTGGGCTGACGACGCACCCCGTAGGCTTGGTGCGTGGAGCAGGGACAGGCCGGGCTGGGCTGGCGACGCACACCGTAGGCTTGGTGCGTGGAGCAGGGACAGGCCGGGCTGGGCTGGCGACGCACACCGTAGGCTTGGTGCGAGTGGCAGGAACAGGCCGGGCTGGGCTGGCGACGCACACCGTAGGCTTGGTGCGTGGAGCAGGGACAGGCCGGGCTGGGCTGGCGACGCACACCGTAGGCTTGGTGCGAGTGGCAGGAACAGGCCGGGCCGGGCTGGCGACGCGCACCGTATACTTGGTGCGTAGAGCAGGGACAGGCCGGACTGGGCTGGCGACGCACACCGTAGGCTTGGTGCGTGGAGCAGGGACAGGCCGGACTGGGCTGGCGACGCACACCGTAGGCTTGGTGCGTGGAGCAGGGACAGGCCGAACCGGGCTGGCGACGCACACCGTAGGCTTGGTGCGTGGAGCAGGGACAGGCCGAACCGGGCTGTGGAGACGGATAGGAGACCTGGAGTGAAGAGCGGCCACAACCCGTCCTGGCTGAATGCCTACCCTCACACACTCTGTGTGAGGCATCCGCACAGGACGTACAGGGCGGTGTATCCGTAACCTGGTGGCCTTCTGAATCCGCCCCTTTTCTGCCTCCGTCAGCCCCGTCGTCCATGCCGTGTGCCCCCCCCTAAAAAATTTCTGGGGTTGCCTCTCGACCGTCCGACGACGACCCTGATCACGCCGTTGCTCCTCTCTCCGTCGCCTCTCCACTGTCTCACTCCATGGCCGGCGATCCATCCCGGCCAGGATTTCCTCCCAAGTCCAGGACCCTTTACCGTCCAATATCTCCTCCCATGTCCAGGCTGCCTGCTCCTCTCTACGGCGCGCCACCACCGTCTCTTCTCCCGGCGCTTCCTCCCATGTCCAGCCCAAGAGCTGCCCCTGGACACGCTGCTTGGTCGTTGCATGGTGGGTTCTTCTGTCACGATCGTCAGGGAGAGACCAATGCGCAGCGTGTTGAACGAACATGGTTAACTTTATTATCTTTAGTGATAATAGAAACAATAAACAAAACAAGAAACGACTCGTGAAGTCCACGGTAACAATGACCGAACACGGAACAAGAACCCACAAACACAAAGGGAAAATAGACAGTATAAATATGGCTCCCAATCAGAGACAACCAACGACAGCTGACACTCGTTGCCTCTGATTGGGAGTCACTCTAGCCAACATAGAAATAAACACAACAGAATTACCAACATAGAAATAAACACATAGAATGAACACACCCTGGCTCAACATATAGAGTCCCAGAGCCAGGGTGTGACAACTTGAATGTCCTCAGAGAGGCAATTCATTTTGCAGCAGTCATAAAACATATCACATATATAAAAAATAAAGAAAATAGCAAAGGATATTTACAAGCAAGTAGGCCCAGTAAATGAGCCAGGAGCTGCTAGCACTAAGGAACATATGTGTGTGTATCATGTATTCTTGTGTTCCTCGCCACAACTCACTAGAGAGAGCAATGGCAGTGAGTGGAGTAAACTTCTACTCTACATCAGGAAATCTGTTGTGGAGAGAGTCCAGGTCCCCTGCCAATGGTGCTTATAGAAAGCAGGACATTGGCACGTCCATTTCTCCTTTGCTGTCTGACGGGATCATGCTCAACCACTGAAACAGTGACATGCATAGGTGGGAATGCTTCGGGGTATTTTCTACTGCTCAAAAATACTTATTTGTGTACTAGTCTGCAGTCAGCCTTTGTTCATATCTCATTGTCCTCTATCAAGCGTACTGTGGGCTGGTAGGTTTAATATCATCTTCAGTACATTGTTATAGTCTTTGTTCCATTAGTTGAATTAGTAATAAAGCTAACATTACAACTAAATGGGTATTAGGCTTTGATCACCATAGTGGATAAAGTCTTCAATCTGTGCCCACCTTTGGCAAAATCTGAACTACTTGCAGTGATACATTTTATAGTTCATGAAATGCATAATCAATTCCTGTCAGAGGCCAGATACTCATTTCACTGAGCCATGAAACATGCTTTTCTAAATTATGAAATGGTTCACTGCACTTCACTGAGGTATCCGTCTGAATTGGTCAGAGCAAAAAGTACATGCAGTTGTAAGAGTCAAGCAATGCAATGATCCTGGATTATGGATAATTTACATAACTGGCTATTAGCTGCTGCCTGCTTACTCAGTTGCATGCTGGTATGTGCTGAAAACAAATTGAGAAGGATATTAATCTGAGATTTGTAGAAAGAGGGAAAGACCATGATAATGAAACAGTGCAGTAGAATATTAATGGGCATTACCTGTTTCTGATGCCCACATACAGTGAGGGAAAAAAGTATTTGATCCCCTGCTGATTTTGTAAATTTGCCCACTGACAAAGAAATGATCAGAATATAATTTTAATGGTAGGTTTATTTGAACAGTGAGAGACAGAATAACAACAACAAAAATCCAGAAAAAACGCATGTCAAAAATGTTACAAATTGATTTGAATTTTAATGAGGGAAATGAGTATTTGACCCCCTCTCAATCAGAAAGATTTCTGGCTCCCAGGTGTCTTTTATACAGGTAACGAGCTGAGATTAGGAGCACACTCTTAATCTCAGTTTGTTACCTGTATAAAAGACATCTGTCCACAGAAGCAATCAATCAATCAGATTACAAACTCTCCACTATGGCCAAGACCAAAGAGCTCTCCAAGGATGTCAGAGACAAGATTGTAGACCTACACAAGGCTGGAATGGGCTACTAGACCATCGGCAAGCAGCTTGGTGAGAAGGTGCCAACAGTTGGTGCGATTATTCGCAAATGGAAGAAACACAAAATAACTGTCAATCCCCCTCGGGCTGGGGCTCCATGCAAGATCTCACCTCGTGGAGTTGCAATGATCATGAGAACGGTGAGGAATCAGCCCAGAACTACACGGGAGGATCTTGTCAATGATCTCAAGGCAGCCGGGACCATAGACACCAAGAAAACAATTGGTAACACACTACACCGTGAAGGACTGAAATCCTGCAGCGCACGCAAGGTCCCCCTACTCAAGAAAGCACATATACATGCCCGTCTGAAGTTTGCCAATGAACATCTGAATGATTCAGAGGAGAACTGGGTGAAAGTGTTGTGGTCAGATGAGACCAAAATCGAGCTCTTTGGCATCAACTCAACTCGCCGTGTTTGGAGGAGGAGGAATGCTGCCTATGACCCCAAGAACACCATCCCCACCGTCAAAAATGGAGGTGGAAACTTTATGCTTTGGGGGTGTTTTTCTGCTAAAGGGACAGGACAACTTCACCGCATCAAAGGGACGATGGACGGGCCATGTACCGTCAAATCGTGGGTGAGAACCTCCTTCCCTCAGCCAGGGCATTGAAAATGGGTCGTGGATGGGTATTCCAACATGACAATGACCCAAAACACACGGCCAAGGCAACAAAGGAGTGGCTCAAGAAGAAGCACATTAAGGTCCTGGAGTGGCCTAGCCAGTCTCCAGACCTTAATCCCATAGAAAATCTGTGGAGGGAGCTGAAGGTTTGAGTTGCCAAACGTCAGCCTCGAAACCTTAATGACTTGGAGAAGATCTGCAAAGAGGAGTGGGACAAAATCCCTCCTGAGATGTGTGCAAACCTGGTGGCCAACTAAAAGAAATGTCTGACCTCTGTGATTGCCAACAAGGATTTTGCCACCAAGTACTAAGTAATGTTTTGCAGAGGGGTCAAATACTTATTTCCCTCATTAAAATGCAAATCAATTTATAACATTTTTGACATGCGTTTTTCTGGATTTTTTTGTTGTTATTCTGTCTCTCACTGTTCAAATAAACCTACCATTAAAATTATAAACTGATCATTTCTTTGTCAGTGGGCAAATGTACAAAATCAGCAGGGGATCAAATACTTTTTTCCCTCACTGTACACAAGGTTGTATTGGTAATATCCTTGCGTACATTGCAGTTACACAAAAGTAATGCCGGGGACGAATTCCTTACCATGCTTCATCCAGAAACTACTATTACAGGCGAATGTAGGAGATATAAGATCTAAGGGGTGAATCTTAACTTCCGTTTAAGTCACATTTTCACTTAGTTTCCCATTGACATCAATGTATGACTTAGTGAAATTTGACTTAAGTGGAAGTTAGCCTCTAAGTAAGTAAGTAGGTACATGTATGTAACTAAGTAACTGCTGTGAACAAAGTCTAGCATAACCTGCTAATATCAAGCTCCCGACCATGTCAATGAAAGCCTCATGCAGACTCCCGCAAAGTGTTAGCTTTCATTCAACCAGTCTTTTCCCCATCATCTCCTTTCCCCTTGTTATCAGCTTTCTTTCTTCAAGGGATCGTCTGGGGTACTCCTCTCAGTTTGAGATTCCTTTTGAGCTTGAACCCACTAATTAATCATAACACCAGAGACAAAGGTGGAGGAGAGATTGGAGAGAGAGAGAGATAGACGGATGCGACAGAGTTTTTCTCCAATGAGAATAGACCGCTGTGGAGTAGCAGACAAGCAGACTGTGAGGCCAAGACATACACGGCATAATGAGGAACGGTTGATGGCTTTCAGGGACGGTGGATAGTGGATTTGTGGCCATTCATTTCCATGGGCCTGTGTCATTATTGGAAATTGGAAAAACAATTAGGTATTAGAGCTTGACTACGCCAATGACCAAATGTGTCTCAAAGTCTAATAAAAGCTGACATCTAACACCCTTCAGTCTAGAACGCATCAAGCGTGCCAGACTATGTATATTTAAACTCCACTGTTCCTCCCCAAATACTCTGAGTCCTTAGATGATATTGGCACATGACCTTGTCAAAGACTAGCTTTCTCCTGAAGGTGACCGCTTAGACCGCTTAGAGACATCACTTGTCACCGAGACCTGTCATGGTTGTCAAGAGTGGATTAATTAATCATGCTTGATTCGAGACATCTACACAGGAGGGGGTGTTGATTGGTGGAGGTCTGAAGCACCAGTGGCACCCAGCCAAGTACTCACTGGAAGTTACAGATGCACCAGGAAGTGGTTTATTGTGTCGAGAACGTAGTTTTAACATGGCACATTAAGTGGTGAGATGTCTGTAACCTTGGCCATTCAAAGTTTGATGGTCCGAGCAGAAGATTAAGGTATTTTATTCACATTAAGTGCAAAAGTTAAAGTGAACTGTTGGATTTTTAAGGTACTCATTTATAATAAATAAAGTATCTCTAAAGTCAAGCATAAGGCCTAAATATATTTCATGACTTTATGTTTTCTATGAACATGGGCTCTATTCTATTGAACCTACATAGCTGTATGTACGCTGTTGCTGGTCTAGTAGAAAACAGAGGTTTTCTTTATAGTTTTTAAAGTTTTATCTTGTACTGTAAAAAGCTTATACTTTGATTACCAGGTGGACTTCCCACACATGCACAGTGAGGGAAAAAAGTATTTGATCCCCTGCTGATTTTGTACGTTTGCCCACTGACAAAGAAATGATCAGTCTATAATTTGAATGGTAGGTTTATTTGAACAGTGAGAGACAGAATAACAACAAAAAAATCCAGAAAAACGCATGTCAAAAATGTTATAAATTGATTTGCATTTTAATGAGGGAAATAAGTATTTGACCCCTCTGCAAAACATGACTTAGTACTTGGTGGCAAAATCCTTGTTGGCAATCACAGAGGTCAGACATTTCTTGTAGTTGGCCACCAGGTTTGCACACATCTCAGGAGGGATTTTATCCCACTCCTCTGCAGATCTTCTCCAAGTCATTAAGGTTTCGAGCCTGACGTTTGGCAACTTGAACCTTCAGCTCCCTCCACAGATGTTCTATGGGATTAAGGTCTGGAGACTGGCTAGGCCACTCCAGGACCTTAATGTGCTTCTTCTTGAGCCACTCCTTTGTTGCCTTGGCTGTGTGTTTTGGGTCATTGTCATGCTGGAATACCCATCCACGACCCATTTTCAATGCCCTGGCTGAGGGAAGGAGGTTCTCACCCAAGATTTGATGATACATGGCCCCGTCCATCGTCCCTTTGATGCGGTGAAGTTGTCCTGTCCCTTTAGCAGAACCCCCCCAAAGCATAATGTTTCCACCCCCATATTTGACGGTGGGGATGGTGTTCTTGCGGTCATAGGCAGCATTCCTCCTCCTCCAAACATGGCGAGTTGAGTTGATGCCAAAGAGCTCCATTTTGGTCTCATCTGACCACAACACTTTCACCCACTTCTCCTCTGAATCATTCAGATGTTCATTGGAAAACATCAGACGGGCATGTGCTTTCTTGAGCAGGGGGACCTTGCGGGCGCTGCAGGATTTCAGTCCTTCACGGCGTAGTGTGTTACCAATTGTTTTCTTGGTGACTATGGTCCCAGCTGCCTTGAGATCATTGACAAGATCCTCCTGTGTAGTTCTGGGCTGATTCCTCACCGTTCTCATGATCATTGCAACTTCACGAGGTGAGATCTGACATGGAGCCCCAGGCCGAGGGAGATTGACAGTTCTGTTGTGTTTCTTCCATTTGCGAATAATCGCACCAACTGTTGTCACCATCTCACCAAGCTGCTTTGCGATGGTCTTGTAGCCCATTCCAGCCTTGTGCAAATCAATTTATAACATTTTTGACAAGCGTTTTTCTGGATTTTTTTGTTGTTATTCTGTCTCTCACTGTTCAAATAAACCTACCATTAAAATTATAGACTGATCATTTCTTTGTCAGTGGGCAAACGTACAAAATCAGCAGGGGATCAAATACTTTTTTCCCTCACTGTAGATGTGTCCATGTTTCAGAATTACAGTATGTTTCTGTGTGTGCAGTAGTAAACAAAGATATTGTGTAAACATTGCTATGGCAGCTTCAAGAATGGTAAGATTTTTATTGGATGTGGCTCCCTTGCCATTGGTTTCATGCTTATGCTGTATGACCTTGTCAGAAACAGCAGGAGTTTTTGGCATCCCATCACTATCTCAGGAGAGAGGAGAGTGGCTGTGCTTTTCAAGTTCAAGCGAGGGCTCAAACTGCAGGAAGACAATACAGTAGTGCTATTCAAAAAGTAGTGTGTGTTTTTGCTCTTGGGAAAGAGAGCTGTGTTAGTTAGTCAAGGGTTTATTCAAGTTCGCTACACTGTATGACACCGAAGGACAAGCCAAACACCTAACTCCATAACTGCTCTCTGTCCTTTATTTATCCTTGTCGCCATAGAGATCAAGACTCCTCTGGAATGTATCGTGTCCCCGCAGTATGACTATGCAAATTACTTGGAAAATGAAAGAAATATAGTATAGTCTTGGATAGTCTTGAAGCGTAAACGAATCCTGACAACGAAAGCGTATACATTTGGTCAACATCACGGTGTTCCCGCCCTCTCAAGAAAATCACACCGGCCAGTTGAGGTAGTAATTATGGACAATAATACCTCTAAAATTCCTGCAGAATTAAGATCATGGTCTTCATTAGAAACCATTAAGTACCTACTGGCACTGTGGTCGGATGCCACAGTCTAATCGAAATTAGATCAGGCATAGAACTAAAGATATATTAATGAAGAGATATGAGAGAAAAAGGGTTCCCCCATTCCCACGTCCAATGCCAGCACAAAATAAAATATTTGAAAACATTGTACAGAAAGGCCAAGGACTGTAATAGCAGGAGTGGGAATGGGAGAACCCATTTTATTCAGAGCTGGAAGCGGTATTGGGTTACCATCCCACCACCGCCCACAGTTCATTCTGGACAGTGCTGTGGCAATATTGAGGGAAAGCTGCTGAGCACTTTATAATCTTTTCTGGTAATGTGAATAGTCTAATTCAGTTGCTATGTCAGATATGAAAGTAATACAGTGGTATAATACAGTGGCTTGTCTATGTAAATTTTATAAAAGTCCACTCTGGATAGATCTAAAGTTACAGGTGGAACATTTGGCCTACACATTATACCTTGATCCATACACTTGTCATGCACTGAACTCTTCTGCTGCAATTCCCTCATAGTCCATCCCAGGGATTTGTAGTTCAGTTTAAATTCTGTAATGCTAACATATCAGTCTATCAACCCTTGATGAGTGAGAGACTCCGTTACTGAATTATTACTAATCAATGATTTGGAGGAAACCAAACCACGGTCGTTCTCCCAGCATGTCACATTTGGTACATTTTCTTTGGTACTGTTTAGGCCTATACTAAATAAAAATCTGACTCCTGGAATATAATGCAATCCTTTAAAATGTTTATTCTATAATATTCAGTGAATCTTTTAGCATTATCCAGACAAATCGCTAGCAATAAAGAGCAAAATATGTCCAAAATGATGCGTAAAGGCACACAGCTTTCTGTAAGCATGAGCAAGGCTTCATTCATAATACGATGTAGAATATGAATGACACTTTGGGCTACTTTTAGATTGACACTTTATTCATTTATAAAGCCATAGTATTTGCTTTACAATGCTTGCTCCTTTGCACTTTTTTCCATTGACGGTTTTATCCATTTACAGAATTTGATCACGTGTCTTGCTATAGGTTATCTTACAAACAACAAATGTAGGCGGTTATGATGAGTGTAAAACTATGAATGATAAAAGTCTGCTGTTTTCTGTTGATTTAAACAGCTTGTGTCATAAGGAAGGTCCAAGAAAGGTTGGATTAATTTGCATACAGGAAGGGACCAGTGAATCTGGTCACAATACGGACGCAGTGGGCAGATATGTGTAGACCATGTGTAGACCCTACAAATCTCGATCAGATACTGATCATCTTGATCGGATGATGACAACCACATGTTAATGCAAGGTGTAACCACAGAGAAAATGTCAACTACAGCAGGGAGAGCTGGAGATGAAGTAAACAGTGACAATGCACTTTCTTCTTACATATTTCTTGCAGCCAATGCTTTGCAGTGAACATCATGTCCAACAAAAGCACCAGCAAGATATCTATTCAGCTCAGCACAGGTTGAAAGTTGAAGCACAGAGGAACACATCGCAGTGGAATTGTTTGGTAAACCCATTGCTGAATGTGTCAGTCAGATGTTGAGAGTCAGGCTGTGGGTGATACTATTGAAGAGGACATTACTAGAAAACGGTTCTTACAGCTTTAATAACATGCCATTCAGGTTGAAACGGGCTTCAATTTGATAAGCTTAGGTCTTGTATTTACAGTGCCTATAGAAAGTCTACGCCCCCTTGTGTTTTTTTCACATTTTGTTGCATTACAAAGTGGGATTGAAATGAATGTAATTGTAAAAAAAAAACATTGCTCTACACATAATAACTAAAATATAGTCATTGCATAAGTATTCACCCCCTTTGTTTAGGCAAGCCTAAATTATACTGAACAAAAATAAAAACACAACATGTCAAAATATCCCAGAAATTTTCCAGACACACAAAAAGCGTATTTCTCTCAAATGTTGTGCACAAATTAGATTACATCCCTGTTAGTGAGCATTTCTCCTTTGCCAAGATAAGCCATCCACCTGACAGGTGTGGCATATCAAGAAGCTGATTAAACAGCATGATCATTACACAGGTGCACCTTGTGCCGGAGGGAAATAAAAGGCCACTCTAAAATATGCAGTTTTGTCACACAACACAATGCCACAGATGTCTCATGTTCTGAGGGAGGGTGCAATTGGCATGCTGACTGCAGGAATGTCCACCAGATTTGTTGCCAGAGAATTGTATGTTCATTTCTCTACTATCATTTTAGAGAATTTGGCAGTACATCCAACCAGCCTCACAACCGCAGACCACGTGTAACAACACCAGCCCAGGATCTCCACATCCGGCTTCTTCACCTGCGGGATCGTCTGACACCGGACAGCTGATAAAACTTTGAGTTTGCACAACTGAAGAATTTCTGCACAAACTGTCAGAAACCGTCTCAGGGAAGCTCATCTGCATGCTCATCGTCCTCACCAGGGTCAAATCACATAATAAGTTACATGGACTCACTATGTGTGAAATAACAGGGGTTGACATTATTTTTTAATGACTACCCCTTCCTCTGTCCCCCATACATACTGTAATGACCCAGCTGGGTCATAAAGGAAAAGAAAAACGGGCACCAGGTGTATAGGAAGAACACAGGTTTATTCCTAAATGGGCTATTGTTCAGGCCACAGCCCACGCCGCTAAATCCCGAACGTAGACAAATCTAACATGTCAAGTTAAGGGTCCCGAACAGAAGAGAGAGAGATGAGACAGTAACCCCTATTTATGCATTTCAAAACCCCGCGGGATTACCCATCATACCCCCCCAACCTTTCCATCTGTCCTGGCATATTTAACCCCTGCTAGCACCCATGAGAACAATAACACACCCACGAACACAGTACACAATACCGGGTCGTTACATAGCCCCCCCTTTCTAAACCCTAGGCCCTAGGGTTACAAAACAAAATCCTTAAAACGACCCGGAGGTCGCATCAGTCTCTTGTGCCTCCCCGTGACTCTCACCGGCGGACCCCCAGAACACTCATCTGCCCCAATGTAATTTCGGTGAATACTTATCTAATCAAGGTATATTAGTGTTTTATTTTCCATTTATCTTAAAGAAATATTGTAATTTTTCCTCCACTTTGACATTACAGAGTATTTTGTGTAGATTGTTGACAAGAAAAGACAATTAAATACATTTTAATCTCATTTGTAACACAATAAAATGTGAACAAATCCAAGATGGGTGTAGACCTTCTATAGGCACTGTATGTACAGACGGTATAGCTTACCCGGATGGACCTGAATGTGGTAGTATTAATTGAGATTGGGAAATGATCTAATTGGAAAGTAGTGGAGTGGATTAAATGAAACCTATGCCAGAGATTTAGTTGCACTTGAGATTGCAATAAACCCACTATGAAAACAAAGCTCAAATGTCTCTGTCATCAAACAAATAAAGGCACAGGCAATACTATCATAGAAGTCGCACGACAGCACCTGCTCGCTAGTTGTTGGCGCTTGAAATGCCCTTGTGTTGGCACTGGTGAGAGAGAGAGGAGTCCCGGTGGTGTGCTAACACATGGAAAGACTACATGCTGATGGGGAGAAGTCAGGGGGGAGGAGGTACTAGGTCCGACTTTAGATAGGACAGAGAGGTAGTTTATTACTCAAGGGGCTGCAAAACAATTCAACAGATTGTGTAATATGACTCGGGGGAAATCAGCTCTGTCAGACAGTGTTTAAGTAAAAGATATCAGGCTGGATACATTTTGCAAGTGGGAGAAAATACAACCGAGGCTGTAGACCATGTGGCAATTCCTGCCCTGTTGGCGGTGGCATTCTCCATTTGGGGAAAACTGTTGAAAATGAAATAAAATGTCTATAAGTGTAAACTGTAATTAGGTTAAGCTGTAAACTGTCTCTGTTTCCCAATCCAATAAAAATACAATATGACTCCCCCAAGACGGCAGAAGCATTAATAGTTAGGCCACTCAATATTGACTGCTGTGATCTTTGAGTACAAGTCAAATTCTCAAGTGTACTTTGGGGACTGTAGTTGGGTCCCCACTTTGCAGTCAGAATGATATAAACTTTGTTGAAGAAAGAATACCTTTTAGGAGTAGCAGAAGGTAACTTCCTAATTGTATGTGTGTGTGTGTGTGTGTGTGTGTGTGTGTACTGTATGTCCACATGTGTATGGTGCATTTAGAATGAATGGGCTTTTTGGAAGGGGATGACAACAGAGATTGACATTTGGCACCAAACATTCACACAAGTTCTCTCGATCAGAGCCACAATTAACAAACTGGGAAATGTTTTTGACACTGTGGCAGAGGTTTGCTGGAGTGATGAAAGGCCAAAACATACAGCAGTCAAGTCAAGCCTCATGCAGCCGTATGCAAACTTTGACGTGCACTAGAAGAGTGTCTGGAGTACTGATCACAATTGTAAAAATACATGCTTTGCTAGGATCTGTAATCTGGATGGATTCATGCACATCTAAACCCTGCATTAAGATGTGTTCTTTGATCCGATTGCATCAACATTTGATCATACAGGCTAGGTATGAGACAGACACAAAGACCTATAATCCGATTATGGAGGAATTTGGCTGACCACCCCTGGAGGTGGACGAGAAAACATTGTGTCCTTCCTGTGGCCAAGTGTGAGATGCTTCATTTGTTTAATGAAATGGAAAATCCCTTCGCAATGTGGATGTGCTAGAGGCATGACGGGTAACCCCTTTCCCAGAGATGGACCACATTTCCCAGAGGGCCAAGAGGCAGAGACTATAGAGGCTTGAGAATGGCCTTTGCTCATATTCACCTCCCAGGATTGATTGTGTCCAAAGGCTCTGTTCATTTACACCATCCACCGACACATTGCTCGGACTGGAAATCATTGGGTTGACTGCATTATCGATGCAATCCTTTCAAGGATTTGCAAGTGTCTTGAGACTGACTGAAGGGAGGTGGTAACAGACAGGCCTCAGCACACACATACCTCTGGTTGCGTTATTGACAGATATTTTTTGGGGGGTTGCAAGTTTCCTGAGACTTACTGTGTGAAGTTGGTAGCAGGCGAGCGACCCAGGCATGGGGGGCAGTCAGGCGGGTGGACATGCAGACCCAGGCGTGGGGCCAAGGCTTGGGGGCCAGGCGGGCAGGCAGATTCATGTGGACTGACAGGCAGACCCAGGTATAAAGGGCAGGCACCATTTTACATTTTTAGTCATTTAGCAGACGCTCTTATCCAGAGCGACTTACAGGAGCAATTAGGGTTAAGTGCCTTGCTCAAGGGCACATCGACAGATTTTTCACCTAGTCTGCTCTGGGATTAGAACCAGCGATCTTTCGGTTACTGCCACAACGCTCTTAACCACTAAGCTACCTGCCGCCCCACTCTGAGTGGTGGCACCAGCGTGAGCCCTGATTACTACCTATAATTCAGGGGTGGACAATAATTTTGTCTCGAGGGCCACATTAGGATTTCAAAATTCAAAGGAGGATTTTGTAAAAAATAAATCGGACAAATTTGTTCGTCAAGAAAAATGCAAGAAAAACTGCAGTTATTTCTAAACATGTAGGTCCATTATCATTTTGACATACTTTATATTGAGTTTTAGATGTTCAAGAGTTGCCTGAATTGTCCCCCCCCAAATCTATTTTCATTGGGGAGCAACTGGTGTTGCCTGAAGGGGTAGTCCTAATTGAATTATTCCTATGGTATAATTAATTATTCAATCAACAGCTAGATTGTAGAATAGATTATGTCACTTTTTGATAAACGTAACTGAAATCTCTGTGAGTGTTGGATCCATCCTCAAGAGAAATCATAATTAATATTCTAAACTCTAATCTGGGGAAATTGGTCTATTGGGAAAATGTACCAATAAAGGAATAGTCAACTGACTGTTAAAGAAGCATATTTTATAGACTCAAGGGTGCATTTATGAATGTCCCCATAGCTAATCCAATTGCTTGGGACAGCATCCAGTTTTACAGTCCTAGGGGCAATATTACTGCCAAAAAGGGATTTTGTGTCAATGATCCAAAAAGCAATCTGGGTAGTTAAATTGAAACTAGATTCCTGTTCCCGCTCTCTCGCTCTGTCAGTCAGTCACTAAGTCAGTCAGTTTTTCAGTCTGTCTGTCTCAGTGTCTGTTTGTCTGTCTGTCTCGCTGTCTGTCTGTATACTACAGAGCTTTAGAATACAGTGGCCTTCACTGTTTCTTTCCTAGATAATTACCAATTTGTCAGTACTCTGCCTATTGTATGAAGACAAATGCTTATTTGCTGTTCCAGAGAAACCATTACACTGCCAAACATTGCATACAGTAACTGAAGTTGATGTTTGCCAAGACAAGAGCCATCCGAAAATAAAATCCATTCTACCCCATCTAACCGTGCTTGCAGTTTTCAGTATAGGAAAATAAACCTAAAATTCAATGTAACATTTACTGTCAGCTGCAGTAAATGTCAAACACAACAATATAAACTTGTATCTACAGAATTACAGAGAATCCAACACAGTATTTTGTATAGCGCCTGTACAGCCACTTTGATCAGATGAGAAAGGTGTTTGGAGAGGTTGTCAGTTCTGGTTGGTAAGCAAAGAGATTGCTAGTATTGTCTTTATGTTCTGCTTAACAGTCTGGGTAATGCACTTGTTGATAGAAGAGGAAGAAAAATGCACAAACTAGATAAAATGTCACAAATGTAACTGTAGGGGACTGTCAATGTTATTCTGAGAAGCTGAGGAGATTCTGGTATGAACAAGGGAAAGGGAACGAGACCTGAGGGGTATACTATGAAGGAAGCTAGATCTACTCTGGGTTTTACAAAGCTAGCCAGCTTCAGTTGGCTTCACATTCCAGCTCAGGCTTCATCCGTACTACGACTGTGGACAATGCTCATCCACCTGCCGCTAACTCTAGCAGGCTTGTAACTGCGCATACATGTCATACATGACTTGTCGAACGCCAAACTCTTCATTGAGACAATGCTGAAACATCAACCCATGGGCGAGTCAGTGCCACTTTTTCATTTGTGCTGAAATCAAAATGAAAGAAATGTTATCTTGTAAATTCAGCTGGCTATGGTGTGAACTAGGCTTTTAGAAGTCCCATCTTTATTTCATTACTTATTGTTAATGCGTTCTTTGGTGTTATCAAGCACCCTTTTTCCCACACCTATTGATAAAATACTTCTATTAAGTCATGCAAAACTTTTACTGTGAGTGAAGTTTCAAATGCATTCTGTCATTACCAAATGTGTAATATGATAGGTATTTTAAAATGACTCATTTTTAACATAAAAAAAACCATTAAATAAATACAATGATGACGCAATCTTTGCTAGAGGGAGGGAATCTGATTTCATTGGTCCTCAAGTCGAGGCTCAGACACTTCATTCAGGATAAATGTAGTTAGCCCTGTTTTAGCCTGCCCCGGAGCAGATTCGTTCTGAAGGATTTGTTGCCATAGAAAGGTGCCTGGCTAAAAGGTGATCAGCTTTCATGGTACCGGTTATCCCGAGTTTAACTCAGAGTTGACCAAAGTTACCTTGGTAACTTCTCAAACCTGATTCGTATAGAGCTCTGAACATTATTATTAACTGTGTGGACAAGTTTAAAGAAGTACTGTAACAACATGGGGAAATCTTTCAGCCCATAACTAACAGGATTTGAGTACTTTCAGAGACGCTACAGCTTTGTAACTAAGAGTCAGAGGCTTGTTGAGAAATAACATATCCCCTAATGTCAGGCAGCATGCTTTGACCTGAAAGCCCTTGAAAACACAAGGTGCCTCTCAAGGAACTCAGACATTGTGTAATTTGTCATAATTATACCTTTGTAATCAAAGAAAGCATGTCATTACAGAGCGTAAGTGCTACTTCATGCATTACTTAGTGGCTATTTTCGGCAAATTATTAGGAAGATGTATAATAAATCCATCTCTCTGTTAAATAACATTTATTTTGGATCATCTACTGAACTATAACGTACACCTTAGGAGAAACTTACTGACAGACAACTGAGAAGAAAACATTGACTTTGATATTTACCGAATGCAAAAAAAAGAACATCACAATGTTTATGAATAGAGGCTCCTGGGTTACTAGAAATTCGACATAAAAAATCAAGCCCATGTTTGAGCAATCAAACAAGTCCCAATGCCTCGGTGATGCAGGATGAATAAATCTAGCAGCGAGAGTCTGGCGTCTAACCGGGAGATGGTGGTGCCACCCATGAATTCAATCCACAGTCTGAGTCTGGGTGAAGGCCTGGAACTTTCATCCCAATTTTAGAACCTGGAAGGTGTCATGTGAATGCTACATTGCTAAGGATTTTACTGAATTGATTCCTGATTATTGTAATGATCTTAAAAGCTGTCAAATAAAGTTTTGTTTTATTTGTGAACTGTTATGGTATACTATTATTTGGGAATGGGAATTGCCTCAGGTGAAAAATATATTAAAATGATAAGTAAATGAGTAAATAAGTACATTTCATATTGACAACAAATGCAAATTAATATGACAGCTTTTATATTGTAATATAGTAGCCTACTCCTATCAACAAAATCTTAACCCTAATGAGCACATTTTGCAATCTCATTCTTCTCATGAGA
This sequence comes from Coregonus clupeaformis, assembly GCF_020615455.1. Classification (NCBI taxonomy): domain Eukaryota; kingdom Metazoa; phylum Chordata; class Actinopteri; order Salmoniformes; family Salmonidae; genus Coregonus; species Coregonus clupeaformis. The sequence continues at coordinate 435,905 of NW_025533686.1, read as the reverse complement.
ATGTAATGAAATCTAAATTACATTTTCATTTTGAGGATTTACGAGCTCATAAATGACAGCAGTAGATATACAACCTCATATTAAACATGTCTGTTTATTTTATGGGACAATTTATTTTCTGCAAAAGATGTGTTCAGTGCAGGCTCTATGCCTTTCTGAGGAAACTGTGTTGTCACTCCTGTATACCCCCCACTGTCCTCACCAGGAGCAATATTGTTCATCATTTTGTGCCAAGAAGTAAGACTTTTTAACTATTCACTTTTGACAACAGGTCAGTAAAATGTCCTATTATTACCCTCTTCATAATGCATTATAGCTTCCTAATGAGTAGCACTTTATAATCCTCCCTCAGCTTTTTAGCGAAACAGTGTCATTGCAAACAGTGGTGTGGAGAATGCTTATTGTTTCTACTGTTGATTGCCGCTTTAAACATTTTATGAATGGAGTAATGAGTAAATATTTACTATCCATTATAAATGCTTTATTATATGGAGTTATGGGCTGGAGAAATGTAACCACTCTCAAATTCATGAATAGAACTATGGATGCAAGGACTGACCATCCATGATATCAAAATTATAGTTTTAACCATGTTTTGAGGCTATAGTGTTTGTATAACATTTACTTTGTTTCCAAACACTGGAGTAAAACCAGCTTATATTTTGGGTTCTGATGGGGTACGACAGTTGAATGACGCATTTATATTCTTCAAGAGTCAATGGGTACATTGTCCATCGGCATGTCCATCTTTTTGTGAGATATTACACTGGTCACTCAAAACATTTATAAAATATGTATAGTATAAATAGCCGACACTTTAGATGAGGCCACACAAAAATACTTAACTAATGATTAGTAAATGGTTTATAAGGACCTATATTAAACATCTTATGAAGGATCTTATGAGTCATTATTAAATGATTTAAAGGCTGTTTATAAAGTGGGAAAAACAAAGTTACTAACCTTTACAAATGTGTGTGTAATGATTAATAAATGACGAATAAACAACTATCTACTAATCCATTATAAAAACGTTATTACATGGAGTTATTATGAAGTGCTACCTACTAAGGTAATAAGAAGAGGGTATTCATAGGAAGTGTTACCAACAGGTTTAATGTATTAACCCGGTAAACCCTTTACTTAACCTTTTACTGCAGTGGGCTAAATCAGGGTCACACAGTGTTTCTTGGTAGTCTTAATCAAATCTACTTAGAAACAGAAGTATACACCTCACACACGGTTATGGGCTTTCAAAAAGAAAAGACACCTGTACCATGTCAGATATAGAGTTGAAATGTATTCAATTTTTAGTTTGCATCCCAATATTACACTTTATATACATCACAGAAGACTGAAATATAACAAAACCGTTTGACATAGAAACACTGGATTTTCAGATACCACCCTGCATCCCACTGCTGGCTTGCCTCTGAAGCTAAACAGGGTTGGTACTGGTCAGTCTCTGGATTGGAGACCAGATGCTGCTGGAAGTGGTGTTGGAAGTCCAGTAGGAGGCACTCTTTCCTCTGGTCTAAAAAATATATATCCCAATGCCCCAGGGCAGTGATTGGGAACATTACCCTGTGTAGGGTGCCTTGTTTCAGATGGGACGTTAAACAGGTGTCCTGACTCTCTGTGATCACTAAAGATCCCATGGCACTTATCGTAAGAGTAGGGGTGTTAACCACGGTGTCCTGGCTAAATTCCATCATGGCCACCTAATCATCCCCAGCTCCAATTGGATCATTCATCTCCACTCCCCTGTAACTATTCCCCAGGTTGTTGCTGTAAATGAGAATGTGTTCTCACTCAACTTACCTGGTAAAATAAGGGTAAAAAGAAAAATGATTTTTTAATTATGAAATTATGAAAGTTATTAATAACATTCCACCCATGAGGCCACTAGGTAATTTGACTGCAGGAAAGGGCTACAGCCAGCCATCCCTCCATAGCGGTTCCTCCTTAACAGACTGTACAGGTGAAGTTCAAAACACAGACCTGTGTCCATAGCTGCCCATTGATTCACCTGAATCAGAAGACACTATAGAAATATGCCATATTTACGTTCATTTTTGTCGAGCATTATTTTATCCTCTTGGAGACCATTGTCTGCTTAAACAAAGATAATTATACAAAACCTTTCTCAGCATTTTGAGACCCGTACCTAATTAGTGAGCAAATGGAAAGGAAAGTCAGACACTGAAAAGAGAGAACACCTTCCAAGTCAAACTTTAAAGAATGCTTAGAGAAAGGATCCAAAAAGCAGCCTTCAGTGATTACAGACTCAAAAGGGAAAGATACATTTTTAAGGTGTGCCAGCTAGGGACGCACTTAGTCATCGGATGATCATCAAGATTTCAATTTATGCTGGGTGTAATGAGATGTCAAGGAGACATACAAATTGATTGATTATAACTGTCTTAGAGGCCTCTGCTTAAAGTCACGGGACACCATTTATTTTGTTTCTATTGTCTATTAGGGCCAGTGTTGATGGGCGCGGTGTTGAGAGGCAATGGCCCAAGAGCTACTGACCTACGGTACAGCCATTATCAACTAGATCAAGCGTTATTCTCTAGATATTACATATTACTGCCTTCCTATGTGGGTTTCTTCATAGTCCAAAATGGCTTCCTTTCTTTGTGGATTAATTTAATATAAACTGATCTAAAAGAGCTGGACAGGTGAAAGCAAATCCATCAGTGGATGACCAATGCTTTCATCCTGTCTTTCTACATCAATGCAGATGAGGAAGAGGAGTCACAGAGAGGAAACCACTTTCAACTACTGGATGCACCCCAGAGTTGCTACATGGTAGAGTATAAAAATCTGATAATGCAATCTCAGGTGCACCTGCGTGACGTGACAGCAGGGGTGCCTGCCAGAGGATAGGACGGGAGTGGGATTGGGCGTGCTTTCAGGGGTAATTATAGTGACTACTAATGTGGGGGTATTTGAGCTGGCAAACTAAAAGATTTGGGGTTCAAATTGGAAGAACAGATACTGGTGACTGTAATCTGCAAGGCTTTATGACTAAATGAGCTAAATTCAAATAATAACTAAGTTTGATGTCACTTTACATTTAAAACCCATAGAGACAACTTTATATGCACAAAACATTGAGTTTCCCACTACAGATCATAATCATTTGTGACCAAGTGGCCTGAAAGAGGTTTGATTCAAATGGCCAGGTTTTTGTATTTGTGTTTCCTGGGTCGGAAAATGATAGTCTACCTTTATGTCTGTGACCAGTAGCTAGACCTAATGCGGTAATACACAGCAATTACATGCAATTTGGAGTCAGAGAGCCCAACCAGATATCATTGTCCTCATTGTGATTGAATTTAATGTTAATTGAGGAAATAATATCTCGCCCTGCGGCTTCCTCGCAGTTTCATTACGCTTTTAAAAAGGTGTTCAGATAACTTTGGATGTCTCATGGAAGGATTCGGCGTAACATTCATTTTGAAAAGGAAACAAAGTGTTAGCTCATCATACATTGACTAATCTACATTGAAACTTTGGATCATAGATTTCTTATGAATTTTATATCAACCAATCATTATTGAATGTTGTGATGACATTATCAACTAATACTGTAGCATCAACAAGGATTTCTCAAGAATTAGTGTCTTACAGTACATTCAGTTCTCTATGGAGTAAACTGTAATAATTTATAATGCTCTTGTAAATAAACATCACATAATTAGGGTATTTGGGTATTTAAGTGTTTACCGCTCAAAAGGCAAAGAATGTGATTCCATCTTACCACTGAGTAAACATCTTACGGCCGTCATCCATTGATTTATGACTTCTATTTCAGCCTCGGCGTAAGTCCTGCTGAGCTTCTCTGTTTTACAATCAGTAATTCATTATTTGATAGAAAAGTGAGGAAGCTCTCCAGGAGCCGGGAACAGTGTGCCACTGAGAGATAACACCTCCCCACAGCTTTCCCAGAAGGAGAACAGCTAGATGTCCTTATAAAACAAATGCACAAAACAATCTTCGCACGAAACACTATCAGCAAATGTCTCACTTTCTCACATAACATGATTGTGGTGGGCTCAACCTGAAATGAGACTGATAATTGAAACAAAAACTGCTAATTTCTTAGAGATAGTTTTGGGGAGGAAGTCGAGACATGAAACGTTTAAGAATTCTGCTGAAAAAGACCCAAACATCCAGGCTACTGCTGCCCTTGAGGACCGGAACTGAGGTATCTCAGCCCAGATCCGGTCCAAAAGAACAGCAGTGGTCTGTCTGTTTTGGTCTTTTTCAGCATCATTCTTAAATGTTTTATATGGTTCCGTTGAAGGCTTCCTCTACAATGGTTTGCAATCAAAACTTTCTCCCAAAAAGTAGTGTGGTTGAAGAGGAAAATCTGGAAGTGAAGAGGAAAATCTGGAAGTTTTGATCGGTGATCTTCTCCTGGCCAGCATGGGTACAGTTCTGTGTTACCAGAATGTCTTTGCTTACAGTATTCTACACACTGTCAAGCAGATGTGGCGGAGTCAAGCTTATTGCTAATTGGTTATCTCGTGGTGGAGTCCCTTTCCTGAGATCTAAATAGATCAACTTTTGCTTCTGGAGTGACTGGTTAATATCTTGCTCTATGGTGGTTATCATCTGCAGTAGCCCCAAAAGTACATATTTGTTATAGCCCTGGACAAACACACCTGATTCAACTAGTCAAGGGCTTGGCGATTAGTTTACTAGTTGAAACAGGGCTACGACAAATATCTGTACTCAAGGGCCTACCGAGTGGCACAGCGGTCTAAGGCACTGCATTGCAGTGGTAAAGGCGTTACTACAGACCTGGGTTCATTCCCGGACTGTGCCACAACCGGCCGTGGCCGGGAGTCCCATAGGACGGTGCACAATTGGCCTATCGTTGTCCGGGATAGGGGAGGGTTTGGCCGGGGGGGCTTTACTTGGCTAATCGTGCCCTAGCGACTCCTTGTGGTGGGCCGACCCCGGTCGCCAGTTGAACGGTGTGTCCTCCGACACATTGATGCGGCTGGCTTCCGGGTTAAGCTGGCGGGTGTTAAGGAGCACGGTTAGGCGGGTCATGTTTCGGAGGACGCATGACTCCACCTCCGCCTCTCCCGAGCCTGTTGGGGAGTTGCAGCAATGAGACAAGATCGAAATTGGGGAGAAAAAGGCAAAATACAAAAATAAAATAACAAATCTGTACTCAAGACTACTCCGGGATTACTAAGAAACACTAATCTACAATATGTTCTTCAATAGTTGCTTGTGGATGATCGAGAATCATTACTATGGCCTATTGAATATCACCCTCAGGGGTCGAAACCTTACAGTCAATGACCCTGAACCCCTGAGACAGAAAACATGGCAGCCCACTATTATATAATATGCATGCAGCGACGGAAAAGACGACTCAACCTTTTCTCAGTCAAAATCTCATATGACACGGCAGATGGTAGTGTTGTGCAGGGGCTCCGACAGGGGAGCATTATTGTTCTCTGATCAGCCTGTAGACAGCAGGAAGGCTGTCTTGCTAAAAGTGGTGAGACTCCTCACACTGCTCACAGTTTCCCACACAGGCCCAATAGACTCCCACGCAGCCTCTGTAGTGTTCATAGTGCAATCTAAAGGTGATTTTAACACTAACAAGCTAACGGCTCTCTTATATGCCATTCATATTCCCACTTAAGGTGTTTGGTTACGGCTAACAGATTATAGTGAGGGTATGAATCGTGTTCTAATGTGCCAAATGTTTTTATATAGACATACAAATTGACATGGCTTACATAGACACACAGACATCTAACATAGACACAGACAGAGGTACGGACAGACAGACAGACAGACAGACAGACAGACAGACAGACAGACAGACAGACAGACAGACAGACAGACAGACAGACAGACAGACAGACAGACAGACAGACAGACAGACAGACAGACAGACAGACAGACAGACAGACAGACAGACAGACAGACATACAGACAGACACGATTCACATGGAGGGTTAAGTACTTCGTAAATACAGTTTTTTTGCTTAGGAAAGTCATCCACAAGTGAGAACCGTCTCCCATTTATGGTGACACATTACATTTATATCAACAAGTAGCCTATACACTGTCAACATGGAACAGAAGAGACTATTTATGCAAACAGAATATAATAATAATAATAATAGGTTCATTGAGTCAGTTAAATGACTGTATACATTATTAAAGAGTAGAATGTAAAGGACTCAGACCAAACACGCACCACATAACCCCATTCAGCCTTCGGATGTGCACTTATTGTACAGGGAAAAATACACCGTTTTTGCTGCAGTGACACTTGACAGGGCTATCAGTGTCTGCTGCAGGCTTTTCATGGCCAGCACTGTTAGCTAAGAGGGGGCCTGCAGTTGAACAGGCAGGCAAAAGGGCATGTTTAAAGGCTTAACAGTAGCCATTACAGTGTCAGCTATTGTAGACCAGGAATCCGGTGATCCTTACCATGGATCTTGGTGCTATATGAGAGCATGACATTTTACGGTACTATATTTGACTATTTCTGTGTTGAATTTCATGCAAATGTATTTTGAAGCTACACTTACTTGGTATAGGAAAGGATTACATATACAGTGGGGAAAAAAAGTATTTAGTCAGCCACCAATTGTGCAAGTTCTCCCACTTAAAAAGATGAGAGAGGCCTGTAATTTTCATCATAGGTACACATCAACTATGACAGACAAAATGAGAATTTTTTTTCCAGAAAATCACATTGTAGGATTTTTAATGAATTTATTTGCAAATTATGGTGGAAAATAAGTATTTGGTCAATAACAAAAGTTTCTCAATACTTTGTTATATACCCTTTGTTGGCAATGACACAGGTCAAAAGTTTTCTGTAATTCTTCCAAGGTTTTCACACACTGTTGCTGGTATTTTGGCCCATTCCTCCATGCAGATCTCCTCTAGAGCAGTGATGTTTTGGGGCTGTCGCTGGGCAACACGGACTTTCAACTCCCTCCAAAGATTTTCTATGGGGTTGAGATCTGGAGACTGGCTAGGCCACTCCAGGACCTTGAAATGCTTCTTACGAAGCCACTCCTTCGTTGCCCGGGCGGTGTGTTTGGGATCATTGTCATGCTGAAAGACCCAGCCACGTTTCATCTTCAATGCCTTTGCTGATGGAAGGAGGTTTTCACTCAAAATCTCACGATACATGGCCCCATTCATTCTTTCCTTTACACGGATCAGTCGTCCTGGTCCCTTTGCAGAAAAACAGCCCCAAAGCATGATGTTTCCACCCCCATGCTTCACAGTAGGTATGGTGTTCTTTGGATGCAACTCAGCATTCTTTGTCCTCCAAACACGACGAGTTGAGTTTTTACCAAAAAGTTATATTTTGGTTTCATCTGACCATATGACATTCTCCCAATCCTCTTCTGGATCATCCAAATGCACTCTAGCAAACTTCAGACGGGCCTGGACATGTACTGGCTTAAGCAGGGGGACACGTCTTGCACTGCAGAATTTGAGTCCCTGGCGGTGTAGTGTGTTACTGATGGTAGGCTTTGTTACTTTGGTCCCAGCTCTCTGCAGGTCATTCACTAGGTCCCCCCGTGTGGTTCTGGGATTTTTGCTCACCGTTCTTGTGATCATTTTGACCCCACGGGGTGAGATCTTGCGTGGAGTCCCAGATCGAGGGAGATTATCAGTGGTCTTGTTTGTCTTCCATTTCCTAATAATTGCTCCCACAGTTGATTTCTTCAAACCAAGCTGCTTACCTATTGCAGATTCAGTCTTCCCAGCCTGGTGCAGGTCTACAATTTTGTTTCTGGTGTCCTTTGACAGCTCTTTGGTCTTGGCCATAGTGGAGTTTGGAGTGTGACTGTTTGAGGTTGTGGACAGGTGTCTTTTATACTGATAACAAGTTCAAACAGGTGCCATTAATACAGGTAACGAGTGGAGGACAGAGGAGCCTCTTAAAGAAGAAGTTACAGGTCTGTGAGAGCCAGAAATCTTGCTTGTTTGTAGGTGACCAAATACTTATTTTCCACCATAATTTGCAAATAAATTCATTAAAAATCCTACAATGTGATTTTCTGGATTTTCTTTTCTCAATTTGTCTGTCATAGTTGACGTGTACCTATGATGAAAATTACAGGCCTCTCTCATCTTTTTAAGTGGGAGAACTTGCACAATTGGTGGCTGACTAAATACTTTTTTTCCCCACTGTACACATTGCTCTCATGTGGTTTCCCAAACAACATTTCGACCCTTAGGACCTTATAAAGACATAACGGTTGAAATGTTGTTTTCCAATACACCACGTGGGAGCATAGATCGCAGTGTGCAGACAGTCTTTACTTTCTGATGGGTCAACTGTCATATAGTGCAGTAGGTGATTGTTATAGCCTTGTGTGGATTATCCTGTCTTAATTAGCACACTCCAATCTAAAGGCTTCAGCCCCCCATAGCGACAGACAGACAGAGATAACAGGATGCTAAGAGATTGCTGAATTGATTTATGAAGCTCACTCAGACATTCCGACAGTCTGCAGAAAGGTGAGACAATTTCCCTTTGAAAATATTTTGTGAGATGTCATATTATTTAAAGAGTATGTATCACCCCATGCTGGTGTCTTCCTTTATGATGTTCAAAGAAGAATGAAGAATATGTTAGAGGTAATTTTACATCTGAGAGTCTGGAAGGTAATGGATTCAGATTGTGTCAGATTGTGAGAGTGTTATACCCCTATAGAAAGGATTCACACAGAGAAGTAGCTTTGTTTTAAGTCAATTGTAATTAATATTTTACAGAACTTCATCAACCATTTACATAGGTACAAAATATAATGTTTTCCAAGTGCACAATATCTCTAATTGCATAGCTCATACAATTGTTCAGTAAACCAGTATTGTCACCTTTATCAATTAGAATGGCTCAGTGTATTTTTATCTATCAGTGTTCTTTTTAACTTGACACTATGAATACAATGACAAAACCCTTTTAATAGGGTATTTCATCAAAATACATATTTTGACCAATGGGTGAAATAATTGTGTAGATACTCCTCTATGAAAACCAATGGTCCAAACTTCATGTCTCTATCATAATCCGTTCAAAAGTTATTGGAGTTTTTACCCTTGTAGGATGGCCAGAATTAGGGTGAATAAATCAATGGAGGCCAGAGAAAAAAAGTGGTCAAAAATCTGGAAAATAGCATTGAATCAGCTAAGCTGGATGCTGTGCGAGAATTAAGGCTAACTGACAGGTTGACCGTTGAACTCGTTATCTTTCTTCCCGAATCCGGAGGACATAAAACAATATAGAGGTAAGACAGATATCGATTTTGAGACATATTAATGCGAAATTCCTGTTCTTTTTAGAAGATTTCTCACAAAAATAAGCGTATCTCTGTGCAAAGTCAACGTAGCACTGAGCGTGCCGCAAGCTTTGCATTTTCAAAGCGTTTTAAATTTAAATCAGCTCTTGTCGTTAATTTTGCTATTTGCAACCCGCGGAAACAACTTTGCAGACTACTACCACAACATGTAAAATCCTCAAAAGTAATTGTGAGAAAGTGGAACCGCTCTGTCAACAGAGCTCGGTGCATATTATCGGATGTATTAAGTTACGAAATCCGAAATTTTGATATGATGTTAATGATATATTAGAGAAAGACCCCACTGAAAGATTCAGAACATGACAAATCTTATTTTGGTTGGTAAAATGTATTTTATAACAAAAGGAAGTTACATTTCATCACCAAAGCGCATTTTCCCTACTTTTAACCTTTTAAAATTGTCACGATCGCCGGTAAGAGAGGACCAATGCGCAGCGTTGAATGCAAACATATTTATTAACACTGAAGGATAACACGAACAAAAACGATAACGTGACAGTCAACGGTCTAACACAAACCAACTAGAACAAGAACCCACAAACACAACGGGAAAAACAGACAGTTTAAATATGGCTCCCAATCAGAGACAACCAGCACAGCTGACACTCGTTGCCTCTGATTGGGAGTCACTCAGGCCAACATAGAAATAAACTACATAGATCTACACACCCTGGCTCAACATAACAGTGTCCCCAGAGCCAGGGCGTGACAGTACCCCCCCCTAAAGGCGCGGACTCCGACTGCGCCAACTAAATACCACAGGGGAGGGACCGGGTGGGCACTCCGCCTTGGCGGCGGATCCGGCTCCGGGCCTGATCCCCACTCCCTCTCCAACCCCCCAAAGTACCCCTGGTCCGGTCTGGCCCCGCTGGCCGGAGCTGGACTGCACACTGATGGAGCGGATTGCTCTAGCTCTGGCGTAACGCATCTGACCGGTGCCGGACCAGGCACCAGTGGAACAGGCACGGGCCGTGCCGGACTGACGACGCCCACCACTGGCTTGGTGTGGAGAACAGGCACGGGCCGTGCTGGACTGACGACGCACACCACTGGCTTGGTGTGAGGAGCAGGAGCGGGCCGAACCGGGCTGGCGACGCGCACCATTGGCTTGGTGCGGGAAGCAGGAGCGGACCGGACCGGGCTGACGATGCGCACCCCTGTCTTGGTGCGTGGAACAGCAACGGGCCGGACCGGGCTGACGATACGCACCCCTGGCTTGGTGCGTGGAGCAGGAACGGGCTGGACCGGGCTGACGACTCGCACCCCTGGCTTGGTGCGAGTGGCAGGAACAGGCCGGACCGGGCTGGCGACGCGCACCATAGGCTTGGTGCGGGGAGCAGGAACAGGCCGGGCCGAGCTGGCGACGCGCACCGTAGGCTTGGTGCGAGGGGCAGGAGCAGGCCGGGCCGGGCTGGCGACGTGCACCGTAGGCTTGGTGCGAGGGGCAGGAGCAGGCCAGGCCGGGCTGGCGACGCGCACCGTAGGATTGGTGCGAGGGGCAGGAACAGGCCGGGCTGGGCTGGCGACGCGCACCGTACACTTGGTGCGGGGAGCAGGAACAGACCGGACCGTACTGGGGACACACACCACTGGCCCTACACCGGGATCTGGAACGGGCCGGACCGGACTGGTAACACACCCCAGTACCTCTCGCCGTGCCTCTACACCTTCCATCCCCTCTTCGACCAGTGGCCCCCGTAACCTGGCGGCCTCCTCTGCCAACCCGCTGGACCGCTCTATCGCGGCCTCCTGCTGCCCCGACGTCGTGAGCCCCCCCCTAAAAATTTTCTGGGGTTCTCTCCTCCCCGTGGGCCAGGCCTCTATAATTCTCGCCCAACTCTCGCTCTTCTGCTTCCAACTCCCGCCGTTCAGCTCCTCATTGGGCTTGACCCAGTCTAAGCTCTTCCTCCACTGTTCCCAAGTCCACCCTCTCTGCTCCTCACTAGGCTTGACCCAGTCGAGGTTGCCACGGAGATCTGCTAGCGATGGCTCCTGGACACGCTGCTTGGTCCAGTTTTGGTGGGTTCTTCTGTCACGATCGCCGGTAAGAGAGGACCAATGCGCAGCGTTGAATGCAAACATATTTATTAACACTGAAGGATAACACGAACAAAAACGATAACGTGACAGTCAACGGTCTAACACAAACCAACTAGAACAAGAACCCACAAACACAACGGGAAAAACAGACAGTTTAAATATGGCTCCCAATCAGAGACAACCAGCACAGCTGACACTCGTTGCCTCTGATTGGGAGTCACTCAGGCCAACATAGAAATAAACTACATAGATCTACACACCCTGGCTCAACATAACAGTGTCCCCAGAGCCAGGGCGTGACAAAAATGCATCATGTAGTCCTCTATTTATATTTATTACACATATTTAATAATTCCCATCTGTATGTAAACTCATCTTAAAAAACAAAGAAAACATGCATGAGCATGAAAAAATTCATATTAAGTGCTCTAAATTACAACAACATTTCTCTAGTTTACCTAAACATCAGACTGTTACCATGGTTACCCCACGGCTATTCATTCTGAAAGAAGAAGTCTGCCTAAAAAAGACACAAGAGTCTCTACAAGCCAGAATGTTGAATAAAATGATATTTAAACTTACTTTACCGGTTGTCCGTGCTGTTGGTCCTTTTGACAGTAAGAGGTGGAGATAGGGTATCCACAGAAAAGTGTTGTTTATCTGACTTTTTCCGGCACCGGTATTTTCTGTCACTTGTACACAGTAAGACACACAAATAAAAAAGACAGAATTAAATTGGCAGTTCAAAGCAGGAGTTCAGGGTTCTGTTTTTATTTTAAGAACTTATTGTTTGATTTCCAATATCACCTGTATTCTACCAGCAGTATTGTCAAGATTGGTCGACTTTCTGTTTCTTGGACATATTGGTGTCACGTCTAATATATAGTCTAATATGTTTTTCCGATCTCATGGCATCATCAGTTACATTATTCATACCAGTACAGTAATCACGTTCCAAAAGCCCCCTTGCTGGATCATTCCTATGATGGAAATAGGGATCACAGGTGTTGGGCCACAATCAGCTTAAGTGAGTTGAACCAGTGAACCGGCAAACTATCCCTGTCACCTACAAATTCTTCTCTGAACTGACATTGCATTTCTTCCAGGGACGTTAAAAGGCACTTTAACCATGACTGGTGAACTGTAAAAGAATATGAATAAATGTCGACCCTACAACTGTGGGCTGAAGAAGTGCAGTATAAAACTCACTCTCATGTTTAGGGTTGGACTATATCTAAATTATTCATATTCCCAGGGTATACTGGAATCTCAAGAGGCCTTTTCAATTACGAGGAGGGGTCTTCCTATAAGCAAGGCTCTGCAATGTTTATAAATGTAAGGCCTGTAGACAGCCCTCTGTTTATGGGAGATAACATTCAGTCCCTTATAACATAGACGTATCAGTGCCTTTGCCCTTTACATGTATGACACATTTTAGTAGAGTGGCAGGTAGCCTAGTGGTTAAGAGCTTTGGGCCAGTAACCGAAAGGTCGCTTTTTCAAACCCCTGAGACGACTAGGTAAAAAATCTGTCGATGTGCCCTTGAGCAAGGCACTAAACCCTAATTGCTCCTGTAAGTCACTCTGGATAAATGTGTCTGCTAAATGACTAAAATGTAAAGGTTTTGGCTTGGGGTGATCAATGTATATGCCATTCTGTTCAATATCATTTTCAGGTAGCTATATATAGATAAAAGAAATGGATAGTGTGGGAAGGAGTTGATTGGCATGTAGAAGAGAGTATGAAGAGTAATCCTGCTACACAGTATTTTGGCATTTCTTTCCGATTCAACATCTGCTCTCTGCGTTTCCACAGCATGCATTAGTGGTATCACAAAGTGGATGTATGGAGTACCCATTAAAACAATGGAGAATCAGCACACATGCATGGGAGTAGTGCACTATAATTTATATTTAAAGGCCATGTTGCAATTTTTATTTGCTAATATAAATAGAACATACACCCCAAAAAATAGCGTATTTTTTCCTATTCCGGGCTGCTAAATAAAAATGTAATTAAGCAGGTGCACTAGTAAGCAATGCCCCCTCAAGTGCATGACACAGTCTGTGATTTTGCCTGTGACGTTCGTTCAGGTGAAGATGCTGGAGCTGACTGGGGACAACATCTGGTGAAGACACCGGTTCTACGAACAAGTAATTATTACTGCTCTGCCTGAAGTCCTAGAATAAAACAAAAATGATATGCTTGAAGGTAATTGTCTCTTTTATACGTGTACATGATTTTTGTTGGTAAAAGGCATGAACTTGGCATTGCTAGCTGGCTTCTGACTTATTCATGCTACTTTACTAGCAACTGGCAAGCTGTATCAAGCAGCTTTACATCCGAGGGGAAACCAAATAGCTATACTGAACAAAATATAAACGCAACATGCAACAATTCCAAAGATTTTACTGTTACAGTTCATATAAGGAAATCAGGAATTTGAAATAAATTCATTAGGCCTTAATCTATGGATTTCACATGACTGGGAATACAGATATGCATCTGTTGGTCACAGATACCTTAAAATAAATGGTAGGGGCGTGGATCAGCAAACCAGTCAGTAGCTGGTGTGACCACCATTTCCCTCATGCAGCGCAGCACATCTCCTTCGCATGGAGTTGATCAGGCTGTTGATTGTGGCCTGTGGAATATTGTCCCACTTCTCTCCAATGGCTGTGTGAAGTCGCTGGATATTGGCGGTAACTAGAACAAGCTGTCATGCATGTCAATCCAGAGCATCCCAAACATGCTCAATGGGTGACATGTCTGGTGAGTATGCATGCCATGGAAGAACTGGTACACTTTCAGCTTCCAGGAATTGTGTACAGATCCTTGCGACATGGGGCCGTGCATTATCATGCTGAAACATGAGATGATGGTGGCGGATGAATGGCACGACAATGGGCCTCAGGATTTCGTCACAGTATCTCTGTGCATTCAAATTGCCACCGATAAAATGCAATTGTGTTCGCCGATAAAATGCAATTATGCCTGCCAATACCATAACCCCAACGCCACCATGGGGCACTCTGTTCACAACGTTGATATCAGCAAACCGCTCGCCCACACGACGCCATACATGTGGTCTGCGGTTGTGAGGCTGGTTGGATGTACTGCCAAATTCTCTAAAAAAAGGTTGGAGGCGGCTTATGGTAGAGAGATTAACATTAAATTATCTGGCAACAGCTCTGGTGGACATTCCTGCAGTCAGCATGCCAATTGCACACTCCCTCAAAACCTGAGACATCTGTGGCACTTTGGTGTGACAAAACTGCACAGTTTAGAGTGGCCTTTTATTGTCCCCACCACAAGGTGCATCTGTTTAATGATCATGCTGTTTAATCAGCTTCTTGATATGCCACACCTGTCAGATGGATGGATTATCTTAGGAGAAATGCTCCCCAACAGCGATGTAAACAAATTTATGCACAACATTTTAGAGAAATAAGCTTTTTGTGCATATGGAACATTTCTGGGATCTTTTATTTCAGCTCATGAAACATGGGACCAACACTTTACATGCTGAGTTTACATTTTTTGTTCAGTGTATATTTGCTAAGTTATACATCTGATTGATAAAGTTGATAAAAATGCCATTAGCTAGCTAGCTAGATTGAAACTGCTGGAGGAAAGTTAGCTAATGTTACCTAACTCCCACCATCAGTCTGATTTCACTTCCTTAGCTAGTTAAGTGGACTGCAGCTAGGTTTCTAGAAAATAAAAACTATATATTTGCTCACTGACTATTGTGAACACTTATTGTCAAACTACTTTGTTCCCCTGCCTATTTATTGATGCATTGGTGACTGAAAAATTTGTGTTGTTTTGGTATAATTTGGCTGAATAGGCTTGTGCACATTTACATGAGTGTTTCTGTCACACCCTGATCTGTTTCACCTGTCTTCTCCACCCCCCTCCAGGTGTCGCCCATCTTCCCCATTATCCCCAGTGTATTTATACGTGTGTTCTCTGTTTTGTCTGTTGCCAGTTCGTTTTGTTTCGTCAAGCCTACCAGCGGTTTTCCCCTTGCTCCTGTCTTTCTCAAGTTCCTGTTTTATAGTTTTCCCGGTTTTGACCATTCTGCCTGCCTGACCCTGAGCCTGCCTGCCGTTCTGTACCTTTTGGACTCTGATCTGGATTAATGACCTCTGCCTGCCCTTGACCTGTTGTTTGCCTGCCCCCTGTTATTGTAATACACTTTTGTTACTTCAAACTGTCTGCATCTGGGTCTTCTGAAATATGATAGTTTCATTAGGTAACTAAGTTACTGACTGACTAGGCTAATTCTTATTAATGTTTTTGGTGTTTCATTTCAGATGAAGAGGGAGTTAGATCACTAGAAAAGCAGCATGCAGACAGACCAAGGCCCCTATTCACAAAGCATCTCAGAGTAGGAGTACTGATTTAGGATCAGTTTTGCCTTTTATATCACAATGAATTATTTCATTGACAAGGGAGAGCTGGTCCTAGATCACTATTCCTACTCTGAAGACGCTTTGTGAATACGAACCCAGGAAGAAAGCTGTTGCCCATTACCTTGCACAGCAGTCTTTCACCACAAGACCCTAGAGGTATTGCAGTCAATGCTTATGAACTGAATATTTGTATGTGAATTTCCATGTATCAATGACACTAACAAAAGGGTTGAATTGTGCAGAAACATGTGCAGTGAACATGGCTTTGGTGATGAAAGGTACATTATGCATTCATTGTCATCTCCCTATCAGGCCACTGCTTGCTGTGACATGGGCTTGGATGGTGACACACATCATCTTCAAGCTTCCTGACTGAATACTGGGGTCTTCAGTGGTTCCAGAAGCAAGGGCCTTACCTGGGAGTACAGTAACAGTCTCTCTGTCTCAGCCATTCTGTCAACATGTATTGTATGTAATCACTCAAAATCACACAATCTGCTACGGACACAAGCACCGACTTACTATATATTCACTTTGTCCTATTCTTTAATCTTGTCTGGGATATATATTTTAGTTGAGACACCTGTGTGATATACATGAATACAAATATATTCACTCTGGACATGTGACTTGTATTAGTGCATTTCTCTTGATGTTTAAGTTATCTCAGAAGTTAGCAAAAATGTGAAGACCAACATGACAAACATGCTATGAAAAAGTTATGGTTTATTATTTAAATAGTTGTTTATACAAAAACTTTATTGCATTTGGTCATCCCCAAAATGTGGCCATTGAAAGTCTGCGGATAGCTGACAACAAGGTGTTAGGTTTTTTGATGTGCTGCTCTAGAGTTCCATAGCCCAGCAGACTCCCCTAGAGGAAAGGGGGATGGACACGTGTCAGTTTTGATAAAAGTCTGGGAGACTTTTTACAGGCAGCATGAATTTTGGAGTACAGTAAATCCTATCCAACCACTGGCACTGGATAATATGCTAGCATCACACAAGCAGACTGCCAAAGTGAAGGAGGTTTACATAGTGCATCACGTATTCTATTATGAGTGACGCATACTTCTCTGTGCTCTGGAGAGATCACAGGTAATAGGTCAGAAGGCTCTGGAGGTCCTTGGACCAGTCTGTCTCTGTAGCACCTGGAGAGAGACGGATAGAGGTACTGAGTGTGCTTGAAAGAGAGAGCCCTCACTCCTGACCTACCACTGGCCCAGGGCCTCCTGCCTAACCCTCTTATCGCAGTCTCTCTGACAGGGAGTTACTCCAGGAGTAGACCGTTGTATGGTGCATAGGGCTTCACCACTTCTTATATGAGTGTAGTATTAGCTCTTCAAATTGTATAATTAAGCAATAAGGCACGAGGGGGTGTGGTATATGGCCAATATACCACGGCTAAAGGCTGTTCTTATGCACAACGCAACGCAGAGTGCCTGGATTCAGCCCTTAGCCGTGGTATATATATATATATATATATATATATATATATATATATATATATATAGGGGGTAGATCAGCTTTAATATTGCAGATACATTGTAATTTCCATCAATGTAATTGTCTGCATCACTTCCAATCCCCCATATGTTTTTTTTCTCGCAAATATATATATATATATATATATATATATATATATATATATATATATATATATATATATATATATATATATACATTTACATACATACACATATATATACACATACATACATATATATACATATCCTTTAAAAAAATATATTTCCCTTTATTACTTTCCAACCCCACCACCCCTTCCCTAATTGGAGTAAACTACTGAACAACAATGCTTAGGCCTCTACTTCCAGCTTATACATACTATATACATTTTATGGACACAGTCTATTTTACAATAATTCTATTTTGTTTGTTTTTACTCCTGAACTTCCTCTACCCTCAACCTCTCCGATCATGTTCATCATGTCCATCCGGTTTGTTTCTATATGCCATATCTTTCTAACTGTGCTCTTTCACAAAAGCTCTCAACCTATAACCTATATACTTGCCAATATACCACAAACCCCTGAGGTGCCTTATTACTATTATAAACTGGTTACCAACATAATTAGAGTAGTAAAAATAAATATTTTGTCATACCACGGCTGTCAGCCAGTTAGCATTCAGGGATCGAACCACCCAGTTTATAATGCAATGTAAAGGAAGAAATGATATCATGACTCACTGACAAGGAGTGCTTCATGTTCCTGCTGACAAAGTCATACATTCCACCTATTTCTACAATTTCTCTTCTTAAAATATGCACACCATTTTGTGATAATGGTTACAACAAATTACATGGCATCCATGTGAATTTATAGCTATTATTTATCTTATGGCACCACCTATCATTTCACTAACAATTGCTACCTCGACTTATTCCATCATGACATCAACGACAACATGCTCCTTATTTTACTAATTAGCTGCTAGCTTAGCCAGATGCAGCCTGTGATTGAGGCCGGGATAATTTTGCAGCCAAACTGCTTCAAATATGGTAATTTGCCTAGGTAGCTAGCTAGCTAGCTAGGTAGCTAGCTAACTCTATTAATTCTAGCAGTTTCACCTACGAGTGACATCTGTAGGCATTGTGAGCTAGCTAGCCAACATGCATTGTTTCTGACATGCCACAATCCAGCTTACTTCACATCTGACAGATATTTAGCTGCTACTGTAGATAGTTAGATAACAATGGTTTACAATAATTGCAGTTAGTTAATTATCTAGCTAGCTAACGAGCTAGCTAAGTGTGAAATGCAGCTAGCTAGCTAACCAACTAGGCAGTTGTCAGAATGAACTCAAGTAGGCCCCAGGTGGGTATATGACATTTAACCTGGACCTGTATGATGGGATGATAATATGCTTAGTAGCTGTAGATTATCCAATCAGAGACAGCCAAGTGGAGTCACTTAGCGACACATCAATTGCTCACTCTATTGCAAACTTCATTACATTTCCCTTCTGTGTGTGTCAGCACTGATTCAAAGGGCTGGCTCCAGCCTCTCTCTGTCCACTCCAGTGTATTAACCAGTCATAGCATTAATTCGCCTTTTGGGAAGAAAAAGGGATGTCCAACAGACAGAGTGGAGTATAATGGAGTTGATCATTAGGTTTTTAGAAACGTCTGATTGTCAAATAGCAAGAAAATACAACATTTGGGCTTCTGGCTTCTGTTTACATAGTCTGTTTGCCTTTTTGTTATTGCATTTGGGGCCTTTATCATGCGATGGCAGGGGAGTTTATGATACTTTTATCCGTTTGTGAGAAATGACTGGGTGCCAGTTAGAGGAAATGTGGGGTGGATGAAGCCTGCTTCATTCCAATGGCAAGTCTGGTTTGTTGCTCTTTCTCTCTCCTAGATCTACAGCGCCTTGCAAAAGTATTCATCCCCCTTGGCGTTTTTCCTATTTTGTTGCATTACAACCTGTAATTTAAATTGATTTTTATTTGGATTTCATGTAATGGACATACACAAAATAGTCCAAATTGGTGAAGTGAAATGAAAACAATAACTTCTTTCAAAAAATTCTACAAAATAAATAACGGAAAAGTGGTGTGTGCATATGTATTCACCCCATTTGCTATGAAGCCCCTAAATAAGATCTGGTGCAACCAATTACCTTCAGAAGTCAAATAATTAGTTAAATAAAGTCCACCTGTGTGCAATCTAAGTGTCACATGATCTGTCACATGATCTCAGTATATATACACCTGTTCTGAAAGGCCCCAGAGTCTGCAACACCATTAAGCAAGGGGCACCACCAAGCAAGCGGCACCATGAAGACCAAGGAGCTCTCCAAACAGGTCAGGGACAAAGTTGTGGAGAAGTACAGATCAGGGTTGGGTTCAAAAAAAATATCCAAAACTTTGAACATCCCACGGAACACCATTGAATCCATTATTTAAAAATGGAAAGAATATTGCATCACAACAAACCTGCCAAGAAAGGGCCGCCCACCAAAACTCACGGACCAGGCAAGAAGGGCATTAATCAGAGGCAACAAAGAGACCAAAGATATCCCCGAAGGAGCTGCAATGCTCCACAGCGGACATTGGAGTATCTGTCCATAGGACCACTTTAAGCCGTACCCGCCACAGAGCTGGGCTTTGCGGAAGAGTGGCCAGAAAAAAGCCATTGCTTAAAGAAAAAAATAAGCGAATACGTTTGGTGTTCGCAAAAAGGCATGTGGGAGACTCCCCAAACATATGGAAGAAGGTACTCTGGTCAGATGAGACTAAAATTGAGCTTTTTGGCCAACAAGGAAAACGCTATGTCTGGCGCAAACCCAACACCTCTCATCACCCCGAGAACACCATCCCCACAGTGAAGCATGGTGGTGGCAGCATCATGCAGGGACTGGGAAACTGGTCAGAATTGAAGGAATGATGGATTGCGCTAAAACAGGGACATTTTTGAGGGAAACCTGTTTCAGTCTTCCAGAGATTTGAGACTGGGACGGAGGTTCACCTTCCAGCAGGACAATGACCCTAAGCATACTGCTAAAGCAACACTTGAGTGGTTTAACGGGAAACATTTAAATGTCTTGGAATGGCCTTGTCAAAGCCCAGACCTCAATCCAATTGAGAATATGTGGTATGACTTAAAGATTGCTGTACACCAGTGGAACCCATCCAACTTTAAGGAGCTGGAGCAGTTTTGCCTTGAAGAATGGGCAACAATCCCAGTGGCTAGACGTGCCAAGCTTATAGAGACATACCCCAAGAGACTTGCAGCTGTAATTGCTGCAAAAGGTGGCTCTACAAAGTATTGACTTTGGGGGGGTGAATATTTACGCACGCTCAAGTTCTGTTTTTTTGTCTTATTTCTTGTTTGTTTCACAATAATAAATATTTTGCATCTTCAAAGTGGTAGGCATGTTGTGTAAATCAAATGATACACACCCCAAAAAAATTCATTTTAATTCCAGGTTCTAAGGCAACAAAATAGGAAAAATGCCAAGGGGGGTGAATACTTTCGCAAGCCACTGTATTGTCTCTCATTCAATCCAAGGCCTACAGAGTGCAGGAAGATTGAACTGACCTCAGCTTGTCTGTCAAATATACTCCAGCTTGGCCATATTGTTGGGGGAATATCATTGCAACATTGCTTGGAGTGAAGGACATGGTTTTGCATAATAGTGATGCAGGGACCGCAACAATTATATTACGGTTATCTTATCAACATTTTAAACAGCTTGACTATTTAATTTAGGATTTTGATGACTGATTTACAAGAATGGGATTGAAAATGTACTGTTGCTACTGAGTATAAAATGAATGTGTCACTGAAGCAGTGCTGTGAGTAAGAATGAATTTAGTGTTTTGACAAGTAAAACGCAAAAAGCCCACACAGAAATGTAGTATCGATTTTACTTTTTTGTGGTTACAATTAGACTGGGTTGTAAGAGTTTACTGCATGTCTAACAATGTTGTAAATGCATTTGCTTTGATCAAATAGTTGCTTTCAAAGTAACACTGACTTTGCTATGAAAAATGGTCACTCTTGACTACTAGCAGCGAATGCCTTTGTAATTATAAATAAATCAAAGACCAGACTGCAATCAGCAGTAATTGCGTTCTAGATTGCAACTTGCCTCCAATTGCTGCTCCTTAAAGAAGAAAAGAGGAATACAGACTTCTTGAAATTTACTTTTGGGAGAATATGGAGATTGCAGCCTTTGATAATTCCATATGGAAAGAAAAACTGAAAATCGAATCAGACTCTCTCGGGCAGCGCCACACAGCTGTGTTGGTACAGGTGGCCAGATCCTGCTATGATCAGCTAAAATATGCAGCACCGGGAATCATCCACAAGTACACAAGGCACACACCCTACTGAGTGAGCATAATGCAAAAATAACCATGTGTTGTCACATTCAACATGATAGACTTTTCCCAGCGGTCAAAACTCGTTGCAATGACGTCATTTCAACCAGATTTCAACCAAATGGTTGTTATGATGTCATTGACATGTTACATCATTATACTGCACATACAGTGCCTTCAGAAAGTATTCATACCCCTTGACTTTTTCCATATTTTGTTGTATTACAGCATGCATTTTTTATGTTTAATCTAGATTTTGTGTCACTGGCCTACACACAATACCTCATAATGTCAAAGTGGAATTATGTTGTTAGAATTATTTTTACAAAATAATAAAAAATGAAAACCTGAAATGTCTTGAGTTAGTAAGTTTTCAACCCCCATAATAAATTCAATGGACTCACTCTGTGTGCAATAATAGTGTTTAACAGGATTTTTGAATGACTAGCTAATCTCTGTACCGCACATTAAAAACAATTATCTGTAAGGTACCTCAGTCGAATACTGAATTTCAAACACAAATTCAACCACAAAGACCAGTGAGGTTTTAAAATGCCTCGCAAAGAAGGACACATAAATAATAAATAATAATATGCCATTTAGCAGACGCTTTTATCCAAAGCGACTTACAGTCATGTGTGCATACATTTTTTGTATATGGGTGGTCCCGGGGATCGAACCCACTACCTTGGCGTTACAAGCGCCGTGTTCTACCAGCTGAGCTACAGAGGACCACATATTGGTAGATGGGTAAAAATAAAAGAAGCAGATATTGAATATCCCTTTGAGAATGGTTGTCACGCCCTGGCTCTGGGGACTCTTATATGTTGAGCCAGGGTGTGTAGGGTCTATGTTTTGTGTTCTATGTTCTGTTTCTAGTTCATTGTGTTTCTATGTTGGCCGGGGTGGTTCTCAATCAGAGGCAACGAGAATCAGCTGTTGCTTGTTGTCTCTGATTGGGCCCAATACTTAGGCAGCCTTTTGTGCACTTGTCTTTTGTGGGATCTTGTTCCGTGTTGGTTTGTGTGTATGACCAAGGACTTCACGTTTCGTTTTGTTGTTTTGTGTATTTGAAAGTACAAATAAAAGATGTACGCATTTCACGCTGCGCCTTGGTCTGCTTCGTATGACGATCGTGACAATGGTGAAGTTATTAATTACACTTTGGATGGTGTATCAATACACTAGAAAGATACAGGCGTCCTTCCTAGCTCAGGTGCCAGAGGGGAAGGAAACTGCTCAGGGATTTCACCATGAGGCCAATGGTGACTTTAAAACAGTTACAGAGTTTAATGGCTGTGATAGAAGAAAACTGAGGATGGATCAACAACATTGTAGTTACTCCACAATACTAACCTAAATGACTGAGTGAAAAGAAGGAAGCCTTTACAGAATACAAATATTCCAAAACATGCATCCTCTTTGCAATAAGGCACTAAAGTAAAACTGCAAAAAATGTGGCAAAGAAATTAACTTTTGTCCTGAATACAAAGCGTTATGTTTGGGGCAAATCCAACACAACACATTACTGAGTACCACTCTTCATATTTTCAAGCATGGTGGTGGCTGCATCATGTTATGAGTATGCTTGTCATCAGCAAGGGAGTTTTTTTGATAAAAAGAAACGGAATAGAGCTAAGCATAGACAAAATCCTGGTTCAGTCTGCTTTCCAACAAACACTGGGAGACATATTCACCTTTCAGCAGGACAATAACCTAAAACACATGGCCAAATATACACTAGAGTTGCTTACCAAGACGACATTGAATGTTCCTGAGTGGCCTAGTTACAGTTTTGATTTAAATCGTCTTAAAAATCTATGGTAAGACTTAAATATGGCTGTCTAGCAACGATCAACAACCAACTTGACAGAGTTGGAAGAATTAAAAATTAAAAATGTTGCTAATATGGTTCAATCCATGTGTGCAAAGCTCTTAGAGACGTACCCAGAAAGACTCACAGCTGTAATCGCTGCCAAAGGTGATTCTAACATGTATTGTCTCAGGGGGTTGAGTACTTGTCTAATCAAGATATTTTATCTGTTTTCTTTTTCTTGAATTCTTTACAAATGCTACAATTATTCATCCACTTTGACATGACAGAGTATTTTGTGTAGATCGTTGACCCAAAAATTACAATTAAATCCATTTTCATCCCACTTTGTAACACAACACAATGTGGAAGAAGTCAAGGGGTGTGAATACTTTCTGAAGTGCAACATTAGTCCTTATTCCCACGACTGTACTGGTATTTGCCTGTCAATGCATAAAAAAACAGTACCATAATATGACCAACGTTTCCCATCTTAGGCATAGACAACGGGTGCTATTTTTGTTATGCAAGTGCCAAGTGATTCATTGCACGGCATGCGTCCCAACGTGGCCGGGGTCCAAAGACTGGCAGCATGAAGTGGCCACCAGTACTCATTCGTACCAGTGTCACAGATACTGTGACTGGGTCAGACAGAGAGCAAACAGTGATGCTGGGTCAGGAGATTGTGGTGGTTGTTAGAGCTCTAAGCACTGTGGCCAACTATTGGCCACTACCGGACTTGAAAATATTGGCAGTTTGAAAAGCTGTGCTTAGTTTGTAGAAATGACAGCCTTGGGGTTCTTTCTTTGTAAAGTACTGTTAGAATGACAGGGCCATTGAATAGACTTGAGAGACTACAAGATGCAGTGTGTTTTTCGTTTATAAATGTATGCGTACTGATGTAGTCTAGGTGGAATTGCCATTCAGTCCAGTACACTGACTGTACAAAACATTAGGAACACCTTCCTACACAGGGATGCTGGCCCATGTTGACTTCAATGCTTCCCACAGTTGTGTCAAGTTGGCTGGATGTCCTTTGGGTGGTGGATCATTCTTGATACACATAGGAAACTGTTGAGTGTGAAAAACCCAGCAGCGTTGCAGTTCTTGACATACTCACACCGGTGTGCCTGGCACCTACTACCATACCCCGTTCAAAGGTACTTAAATTTTTTGTCTTGCCCATTCAACTTCTGAATGGCACACATATACAATCCATGTCTCAATTTTTTCTCAAGGCTTAAAAATCCTTCTTTAACCTGTCTCCTCCCCTTCATCTACACTGATTGAAGTGGATTTTACAAGTTACATCCATTAGGGATCATAGCTTTCACCTGGATTCACCTGGTCAGTCTATGTCATGGAAAGAGTTTGGTACACTCAAGAGTTCCTAATGTTTTGTACATTTAAATCTGTATCTAGATACTTGATGATTCACCTCAAAGAGACTTGAAGTGAATAAATGTCCTTCTGGGTCCTGGCATTAGTGGATCTGGATTTTCTGTGTTTCAGCACTTTGATTTAATTAAAATAATTGATTGTGAATGAAACTTGGTTTTCCCCTGGCCTAAATCAATTGTTTATTGGGGGGTGAAATGGCAAAAGCAGTGGAGAGTGCCACCCTAATGGGACCTTGGGCATACACTGACTTTGCTGTGCGGAGACTAAGGCTGTAACTCACTCACTGCAGATGGTGGATTTTCTCCACTGCGCTTCCAGAAGTGTGTTTGATTTGCACAACTGCATGTCCCTGAGGAAGGGAAGTGACATGTGATGTAGAAATCGGCAGACCTGTGGCGTGTTTGCTTCAGTACTGACGGTGGACCTAGCTGAGAAGTTATTTGGCGTGAGCAACAAGACTGTGATCCCTAAATCATGTGTCATGCAGTAGCAGTGTGTGGGTAAAATCACTGGGGAAGCCCCCCCCCCCCAAAAAAAAAGCCATATTACAACCTATGTCTTGTGATAATTGCGTTGTTTGATCTATAACCTGTTCATATACCTTGCCACCTTGATATATAGACCCTAAGGCTGAGACAATAAGAAGACACAGTGGACCACACCTTTGTTTCATCACAAAACCGGAGAGCAACCTCTGTACGGTGAAGTCAACAAGACATATTGCATGTAACAAACAGTTAGATGACCTACAGCATGGTCAAGCAAGGTAATGTTTCAGAAATGTTTGGACTATTAAACAACTATTGATTTAGAACCACTGAGAGTTACCGCAAGTCGCAAAGAAAACAGGAGCTGCCTCCACTATTCCAGCACCATTTCAATTTCAACATTTCAACATCATCTAATCACCTATGCTTAGTCTAATACAGTGACAACTAAAAGATACCGAAAATTATTTAGTCCAATCAACGTAAGCTAAATATGATGTGGCTGTCCATGGTACTGATGTGTGTGTGTTTGTTTGTGCGTGCATGCAAGTAGAAAAAACATTTTGACTCACCCTATTTGTAGAGAAATGCCAATGCCATCCTCCTCTTTCATGTTGACTAAGCGGTCTATGACTCTGTCATACAGGACACGCTTTTAGTTTTTGTTGCCCTAGGCTACATGGCTAAAATGCCTGCTCGCTAGCCTAACTTCCTTTCATGGGCAACGATGCGCCAGGCTAGCTAGTTAACATTAGCATACTACATCTAGCAAAATGTTGAACTTCCATCCTCTCAGGCCAGGGGCACAATATATGAATTTATGGTTGGATCAGAATCGCTTTTATAATCATTGAACAGTACGAAGAATTAAGAAAACAACAAGTTCAAATCCCTATCTCCATCCATGGATCATTTAGGAAAGGGATGATTTTAGCTAGCTAGCTAGCCACTGGAGGACAACGACACAACGAGATGCAACAATTCAAGTTTTTTTCTGTCAATGACGTTTGGCTTCTGATGTGATGTGATTTGTCTGAAGTCAAATCCAAACTGGCTTCCCTTGACACTTTTTTTGGGTGCGCCAGGACAATTCACAGCTGAGCTCACTCAGTTTAGCTCAACGCTGATTAGCTATTATTATTATTTAAATTTTTCCAAGGGAGGCCAAATGCTCACTGGCTTCCCTTGCATTCAATGCTACAGTGCCTTACAAAAGTATTCATCCCTCTTGGCGTTTTTCCTATTTTGTTGCATTACAACCTGTAATTTAAATTGATTTTTATTTGGATTTCATGTAATGAACATACACAAAATAGTCCAAATTGGTGAAGTGAAATGAAAAAAATTACAAAAAAAATAAATAAATAACGGAAAAGTGGTGTGTGCATATGTATACACCCACTTTGCTATGAAGCCCCTAAATAAGATCTGGTGCAACCAATTACCTTCAGAAGTCACATAATTAGTTAAATAAAGTCCACCTGTGTGCAATCTAAGTGTCACATGATCTCAGTATATATACACCTGTTCTGAAAGGCCCCAGAGTCTGCAACACCACTAAGCAAGGGGCACCACCAAGAAAGCGGCACCATGAAGACCAAGGAGCTCTCAAAACAGGTCAGGGACAAAGTTGTGGAGAAGTACAGATCAGGGTTGGGTTATAAAAAAATATCAAAAACTTTGAACATCCCACAGAGCACCATTAAATCCATTATTTAAAAAATTGAAAAAATATGGCACCACAACAAACCTGCCAAGAGAAGGCCACCCACCAAAACTCACGGACCAGGCAAGGAGGGCATTAATCAGAGACAACAAAGAGACCAAAGATAAACCTGAGGAGCTGCAAAGGTCCACAGCAGAGATTGGAGTATCTGTCCACAGGACCACTTTAAGCCGTACACTCCACAGAGCTGGGCTTTACGGAAGAGTGGCCAGAAAAAAAGCCATTGCTTAAAGAAAAAAATAAGCAAACACGTTTGATGTTCGCCAAAAGGCATGTGGGAGACTCCCCAAACATATGGAAGAAGGTGCTCTGGTCAGATGAGACTAAAATTGAGCTGTTTGGCCATCAAGGAAAATGCTATGTCTGGCGCAAAACCAACACCTCTCATCACCCCGAGAACACCATCCATGGTGGTGGCAGCATCATGCTGTGGGGATGTTTTTCATCGGCAGGGACTGGGAAACTGGTCAGAATTGAAGGAATGGATGGATGGCACTAAATACATGGAAATCCTTGAGGGTAACCTGTTTCAGTCTTCCAGAGATTTGAGACTGGGACAGAGGTTCACCTTCCAGCAGGACAATGACCCTAAGCATACTGCTAAAGCAACACTTGAGTGGTTTAACGGGAAACATTTAAATGTCTTGGAATGGCCTAGTCAAAGCCCAGACCTCAATCCAATTGAGAATCTGTGGTATGACTTAAAGATTGCTGTACACCAGCAGAACCCATCCAACTTGAAGGAGCTGGACCAGTTTTGCCTTGAAGAATGGGCAAAAATCCCAGTGGCTAGATGTGCCACGCTTATAGAGACATACCCCAAGAGACTTGCAGCTGTAATTGCTGCAAAAGGTGGCTCTACAAAGTATTGACTTTGGGTGGGTGAATAGTTATGCACGCTCAAGTTTTCAGTTTTTTTGTCTTATTTCTTGTTTGGTAGGCATTATGTGTAAATCAAATGATACAAACCCCCCAAAAATCCATTTTAATTCCAGGTTGTAAGACAACAAAATAGGAAAAATGCCAAGGAGGGTGAATACTTTCGCAAGCCACTGTACTTGCGGCAACAATGTCATTTTTGACCAGACAGCATCATATAGATAAGCTACACATACAGAAACAGCGGGGCGTTGTTTTGCTCGCTTGGATGCTTTCTCGGGTGAGATACATTCAGCCTCTTGCGAATTGAAGGACATTTTTATTGTTTCTTTTTTATGTTTCTTTTTATTTTATTTGGGGAAGCCTGGCTTTCCTTGGCATCCATGAATACACGCCACTGGTGTCATTGTCCCTCTATTGAGGACATGCAAATCAAACACAAATCAAACACGATGCAGAAAATCCACTGTCTACAACAACAGAATGAATACCTTATTCTCAATAGAAGCTAACAAAACGCAGAAAGGAGTGCAAAATGCAGACAACTATCAATTTAGATTTAGCTTTCCCACAGTTTTTTTCTGTAAGTTTTACTCTCGCTATTCAAAACCAACCTTTCATATTCCAAAGTAAAAATCTGTTGCTTTCAACTTTTGAGGGCATACTAAAGTCTGCTGCGTGTCTCTGGAAAGGGCAGTGGTGCTCCGGTGATTAAAGCTGGTCTCTCTCCGTCATATTTCCAGGGCCTTGACTCCATTTTGCTTAAACAGGATGAATCAAGCAATAGCCACGGGAATATTGTGCTCATACAATTGTTCATATCTCCTTCCCGCTCCCTCCTGCTGACATTTGGTGTGAAGGAAAAACAGTATGCAGAGAATGCCCAAATACACAGACCACGGAGCACACACTTGAGAGTTATTGATGTTGAGGTGCTTATGACTAACATGTGATTACAGGTATGAAAGAAAGAAAAGCTTGATTCTTCTATTGACTTTATAGCCATACTTTCCTTAGAGTGAATGCAGAGAGTATACTCTCATACACTGTTGTTGTGGAGGAAACATTCAATAACAAATGTGACGGTCATAGACCTTGGTCATGGCAACTTCCTAGGGGGACTTTATTATTCTACCCACCAAATAATAGCTGTAAAATCATTCACTCGAATGTTGTAAAAATAAATTGTTTTTAAAGGCACAATTTGTCATTTCAACAGCCTGGCCCTACCACTTTGTTTAATATAAGACACTTGTACAAAGTTTACTTTTATGGTTTAAAATAGTTGCATTCTTCAATAATCAATGTTTTTATGTCATTAATTGAAATGACCCCTGAACAGTAGGACTTTAATGGAGTAAAACATCTCCCTCAAACAATGAAAGACTGTAGTAGTGGTGGAGGACATTGCTGGTTCGTTGTTGTGGCTGTCTGGCACAGTAACTACCCTTTACTTTAAGATGGAGACAGGAAGACCTATAACCACAATGATAGGAATGTAACAGTCTAGCCATTTTCCTTTTCTGTCTCGTGTCCTTTATCTTTAATTAAATGATGACCTCTCGGCTACTGCAAAGTTCCAGGACCAGTTAATCACAGCTTCATTCATTAAAAGCTGACAAGGATATCACTGATGAGACCCATTAAATCAAATATTTCATTCCGACTTAGTCCTTTAAAAGGGCAGTATAAACTGTAGTTGGCTGGAAGATAATGTCCCCTTATGTTGGCAGCTAACTGCAAAAATCTGCTGGTGTATTTTATCATTAATTAATTAAAGATTATAGTGACTTACTTACTTTCCATATTAATGTTAGTGAAATCGGTTAGGATATTGGAGCCATTCTTGTTGCGCAAATTAGATAGGAAATTCAACCAGAAGGGTATTGTTTTCTGTCAAAGGCAGTTGTTGTGTAATCTCCTCAAATTGTACTTACCTTGAGTAATACTGACATCTGCTGGGACAATATGTAAACAAAAAAAGGAAAACAAAACTGAATTGAGACAGTAAGGATCTTCATGTTTACAATGATTTGTTTGTGAGGATTGATAGTTGATTTTCCACACAAAACAAATCAATTCATTCATATTGCACTATTTATGTGTTCAAACTTCCCAGCACTGATTGCAATTTTTCTCTCTTTTAGGTAAGAAAGCTTTCTCCTTATCAGCAGTGGAACTGCACAAAAAGATGGAGCTGCTGATATTGCTCAAGATACTCTTTGACATTTTATTCTGATTCATTTAAACATATCAATCATTATTAAGGTGAAAGAGCACAGTTAGAAAGATATGGCATATAGAAGCAAACCGGATGGACATCATGAAAATGATCGGAAAGGTTGAGGGTAGAGGAAGTTCAGGAGTAAAAACAAACAAAATATAATTATTGTAAAATTGACTGTGTCCATAAAATTTATATAGTATGTATAAGCTGGAAGTAGAGGCCTAAGCGTTGTTGTTCACTAGTTTACTCCAATTAGGGAAGGGGTGGTGGGGTTGGAAAGTAATAAAGGGAAATATATTTTATATTTTTTTAAAGGATATGTATATATATGTATGTATATGTATTTATATGTATGTGTATACGTATGTATGTGTATGTATGTATATGTATATGTATATGTATATATACACATACACATACACATACACATACATACGTATACACATACATATAAATACATATACATACATATATATATATACATATCCTTTAAAAAAAAATATATATATATATATATGTGAGAGAAAAGAACATATGGGGGATTGGAAGTGATGCAGACAATTACATTGATGGAAGTTACAATCTATCTGCAATATTAAAAGCTGATCTACCTTATCAGCAGTGCAACTGTTATCAACCAAGAACGGTATTGTACAATACAATAAGATGGAGCTGCTGATATTGCTCAAGATACTCTTTGACATTTTATTCTGATTCATTTAAACATAGAAATCATTATTAAGGTGAATTAGTCCACATCTCCCTGTTGGTGGAGTGGGAGAGGTTAAGACAAGCTCTTTGATTGCTCCCTAAAGCTTATTTCATGTCTGTGCGCCTCTGTTGATATGCATCACTGCAATTTAGAATTCATTCTGAACTGCTGAGACTCTGTTGTCTCTGACCTTAGTTGTTGGCCTGAAAGATGCAAATTGAATGAATGTATTAATGCTTTGGGTCCCTGAGTTTGAGTGTGTGTGTGTGTGTGTGTGTGTGTGTTTATCAGGTGCCATTAAGACCCAATTAGATCTAAATTGTTTTCCTGCTGTTCGTTACCATTCCGAATACTAATGTGGGTGCCAAAGTATTGGGGCTCAAACATATCTCTGGTGCTCACACGGTCTAACCTTGTCCTTGATTAGCTGGCCCTGTGTCATTACACATTACACAGGTCACCAAACAGAAGACGGGAGCTCATATGAATCTCTTTGAAATGTTTGCATTACTTGGTACCCTATTCCCTATACAGTGCCCTACTTTTAGCCAGAGCCCTGATAAAAAAATGGTAATGCCATTAGGGATGCAGAGTTATTGACAAGATCAGTGAGGCATTAAGTACGACAGAGAAAAACTGGCAACAATTTGATAAATTATAAAGTGTAGTAGGTTTAGGGCCTACTTCTCTGAGATGTTCAAGACTATCTCATTTGAAAGAGCTGATAAAACGTTTTAATTCAATTTTCCATGGAAATTGTTCAAATGAAGATAAATAAATAAAATGCCAATGTGGGTCAGTGGCATTTTATCGTGAAGAAGTGGCCTTCTTCATCGTGATGTCATTGTTATGGATGCTACCAATACGTCATTGCGAAAGCTTTGAGAAGTGTGGAAAAACACAGTAAAAGCATCATTCTTGTTTTGAATTTAAATATATACATCTTCACATTCTAAATCAACTTATATCTTAGCTTAATTACTTTAAATAATGTTTACCATTATGGTAACATTGTGCCACCAGCAGGAGTAGTGACACCAATGATGATAAAACCACTGAGACATTTTGAGTAAATTAGGATTTTCTGAAATGGAGGCCACTAATGCTCAAATCCAAGGTCATCAATCCATTAAAAAGAATTTACTCAAGTGAGATGATTAATCATTTTGCTCACAATGTTATTTCCCTTCATTTAAATTCAGTAACACCAAGTGACACTGAATTTAGACACACCAAATTATCAATGGGATTCTCAAATTTATGACATACTAAAAGGGTGTGAAGCTAATACTTTTCTTTAATATAGGCCTCTCCTACGATAAGTTTGCCACTGTAGGGAATGTTCAAGGTCCTTGTATATCTTTGTAATTAATGATTTTCAAGGTGATAACACCAATGACATAAAACTGAGGTACACACATTATTCTAGTAAAATAGGTA
The DNA here is from genome assembly GCF_020615455.1 of Coregonus clupeaformis. Lineage (NCBI taxonomy): Eukaryota > Metazoa > Chordata > Actinopteri > Salmoniformes > Salmonidae > Coregonus > Coregonus clupeaformis. Next base: position 403,535 of record NW_025533686.1, on the reverse strand, counting down.
TTTAAATAGCCTTCTATGTTTTTATTGATCTATGCAATATATTGAACACTTTTGTTCACTTTCTAGCATTCAAAATAATAGATATGTATCTCTAAATCACCAAAACATGTCAATACAACTCTACACATCATTACTTGGACAAGCCAATTTGCTTATCCTAAGTACTTTAAACAATGCTTAAAGTTGTACAGTATAAAGGACTTGCATTGTGTTTCTCTTTCATTAACTGTTCAATATAAACAAAAACATGTATGAAGTGTAACTATTTGTAATTTCTACGTGTTTCTCATGGTTGCAAAGGTAAAGGCAAATGCCACCGCAATTCAAGAACGACCAAAATCATAACTTATAGCAAAGTGTTTGAGCTGAGATTTTTACATCAACGTGTCGGAGCTGATATTTGCTGTTTGGATCAGTCATTCAGTCTCAAGGAGGACAACAAATAAATCAATAATATCTCAAATTGTTGAAATCCATCGGCTAGACTGGAGAAAAGAATAGGAGATATGACATATTGGCTGACAACAAGGACATCAATCCAACAAGGCAAAACAAGCACATCAATCAAGTGACTTTAACTTCTGCAGTCTGAAGTGGTGTCATTAAAAAACTCCTGAGATGGATTATTGCCAGTCAAATGTATGGTGTCCATATTAGGACAACCTCAGTCTCAACAGTGTCCTTAATGCAAGGGGGCTTATTAGTCATATCAGTAAACATTAAGATTAAAGGGACATTACCCACCTAAAAACATAGTTTGACATGTTTTCATACATCAAACGTTGTCTTCTGAAGAGATATGTCCATGTCCCAGGTTCCGTTTGTTTTGTAGATAGGCCTAGGCCTATTTGTCACAATCCAAAATGAATGTGGTGCTTATCTTTTCCATTCATTTGAGGTTGATTAATTTATGCCAAGGTAACCAAGGTAATCTACCTAAATGACTACCGACCCGTAGCACTCTGTGGCCATGAAGTGATTTGAAAGGCTGGTCATGGCTCACATCAACACCATAATCCCAGAAACCCTAGAGCCACTCCAATTCGCATACCGCCCCTACAGATCCACCGATGACGCAATCTCTATTGCACTCCACACTGCCCTTTCCCACCTGGACAAATGGAACACCTACAGTGGGGAGAACAAGTATTTGATCCACTGCCGATTTTGCAGGTTTTTCTACTTACAAAGCATGTAGAGGTCTGTAATTTTTTATCATAGGTACACTTCAACTGTGAGAGACGGAATCTAAAACAAAAATCCAGAAAATCACATTGTATGATTTTTAAGTAATTAATTTGCATTTTATTGCATGACATAAGTATTTGATACATCAGAAAAGCAGAACTTAATATTTGGTACAGAAACCTTTGTTTGCAATTACAGAGATCATACGTTTCCTGTAGGTCTTGACCAGGTTTGCACACAGCAGGGATTTTGGCCCACTCCTCCATACAGACCTTCTCCAGATCCTTCAGGTTTCAGGGCTGTCGCTGGGCAATACGGACTTTCAGCTCCCTCCAAATATTTTCTATTGGGTTCAGGTCTGGAGACTGGCTAGGCCACTCCAGGACCTTGAGATGCTTCTTATGGAGCCACTCCTTAGTTGCCCTCGCTGTGTGTTTCGGGTCGTTGTCATGCTGGAAGACCCAGCCACGACCCATCTTCAATGCTCTTACTGAGGGAAGGAGGTTGTTGGCCAAGATCTCGCGATACATGGCCCCATCCATCCTCCCCTCAATACGGTGCAGTCGTCCTGTCCCCTTTGCAGAAAAGCATCCCCAAAGAATGATGTTTCCACCTCCATGATTCACGGTTGGGATGGTGTTCTTGGGGTTGTACTCATCCTTCTTCTTCCTCCAAACACGGCGAGTGGAGTTTAGACCAAAAAGCTCTATTCTTGTCTCATCAGCCCACATGACCTTCTCCCATTCCTCCTCTGGATCATCCAGATGGTCATTGGCAAACTTCAGACAGGCCTGGACATGCGCTGGCTTGATAAGGGGGACCTTGCGTGCGCTGCAGGATTTTAATCCATGACGGCGTAGTGTGTTTCTAATGGTTTTCTTTAGGACTGTGGTCCCAGCTCTCTTCAGGTCATTGACCAGGTCCTGCCGTGTAGTTCTGGGCTGATCCCTCACCTTCCTCATGATCATTGATGCCCCACAAGGTGAGATCTTGCATGGAGCCCCAGACTGAGGGTGATTGACCATCATCTTGAACTTCTTCCATTTTATAATAATTGCGCCAACAGTTGTTGCCTTCTCACCAAGCTGCTTGCCTATTGTCCTGTAGCCCATCCCAGCCTTGTGCAGGTCTACAATTTTATCCTTGATGTCCTTACACAGCGCTCTGGTCTTGGCCATTGTGGAGAGGTTGGAGTCTGTTTGATTGAGTGTGTGGACAGGTGTCTTTTATACAGGTAACGAGTTCAAACAGGTGCAGTTAATACAGGTAATGAGTGGAGAACAGGAGGGCTTCTTAAAGAAAAACTAACAGGTCTGTGAGAGCAGGAATTCTTACTGGTTGGTAGGTGATCAAATACTTATGTCATGCAATAAAATGCAAATTAATTACTTAAAAATCATACAATGTGATTTTCTGGATTTTTGTTTTAGATTCCGTCTCTCACAGTTTAAGTGTACCTATGATAAAAATTACAGACCTCTACATGCTTTGTAAGTAGGAAAACCTGCAAAATCGGCAGTGTATCAAATACTTGTTCTCCCCACTGTATGTAAGAATGCTGTTCATTGACTACAGCTCAGCGTTCAATACCAAAGTGTCCTCAAAGCTCATCACTAAGCTAAGAACCCTGGGACTAAACACCTCCCTCTGCAACTGGATCCTGGACTTCCTGACGGGTCTCAACATGATCAAGACAAAGGAGATGATTGTGGACTACAGGACAAGGAGTGGGAGCACGCCCCCATTCACATCAACGGGGCTGTAGTGGAGCAGGTCGAGAGCTTCAAGTTCCTTGGTGTCCATATCACCAACAAACTATCATGGTCCAAACACACCAAGGCAGTTGTGAAGAAGGCACGACAACGCCTATTCCCCCTCAGGAGACTGAAAATATTTGCCATGGGTCCTCAGATCCTCAAAGAGTTCTACAGCTGCACCATCGAGAGCATCCTGACTAGTTGCATCACCGCCTGGTATGGCAACTGCTCGGCATCCGACCGCAAAGCGCTACAGAGGGTAGTGCGTACGGCCCAGTACATCACTTGGGCCAAGCTTCCTGCCATCCAGGACTTCTATACCAGGCGGTGTCAGAGGAAGGCCCTATAAATTGTCAAAGACTCCAGCCACCCTAGTCATAGACTGTTCTCTTTGCTACCGTACGGCAAGCGGTACCGGAGCGCCAAGTCTAGGTCCAAAAGGCTCCTTAACAGCTTCTACACCCAATCCATAAGACTGCTGAACAGTTAATCAAATGGCTACCCGGACTATTTGCATTAACCCCCCATTTTTTTATGCTGCTGCTACTCGCTGTTTATTATCTATTCATAGTCACTTTACCCCTACCTACATGTACATGTTACCTCAATTACCTCGACTAACCTGTACCCCTGCACATTGACTCATTGCGGGCACCCCCTGTATATAACCTCGTTTTTGTCATTTTATTGTAAAAAAAAATGTTTTTACTTTAGTTTATGTAGTGAATATTTTCTTAACTCTTATTTTTCTTAAAACTGCATTGTTGGTTAAGGGCTTGTAAGTAAGCATTTCATGGTAAGGTCTACAACTGTTGTATTCGGCGCATGTGACAAATACAATTTGATTTGGTCTTGACATTCAACTACTTTCAGTCAGAAAACATACAACAAACTTTGGTTTTGGAGTGTAATGTCCCGTTAAGCTTTTCTACACTTTTTTTATTTAACCTTTATTTAACTAGGCAAGTCAGTTAAGAACAAATTCTTATTTACAATGACGGCCTACACCGGCCAAACCCGGACGATGCTGGGCCAATTGTGCGCTGCCCTATGGGACTCCCAATCACGGCCATTTGTGATACAGCCTGGAATCGAACCAGGGGGTCTGTAGTGATGCCTCAAGCACTGAGATGCAGTGCCTTAGACCGCTGCGCCACTCGGGAGCTGTCCGTAGATAACATGTTTAAAATGTTTTAAAAACTTTTTCTGATTTTGAATCATTTGACGGTATCTGAATGTTATGTGCTGGCAGCACTGGCAGCGTGTTACATACTACAGCAAAATACAGATTGAATCAAGTTGTCTATAGAGTGTTGGTGTAGGCAATGGAATACAGTCCTATAGTCTGTTTTTCCCATCCAGTGACTGAGGTAGCCTGTCTGTATGTGATGGTATTTTGATTTCTGTTTCCAATTTCCAGTTTATCACTGTCTGATAAGGTCACCTCACGTCGTCACCCACGGTAACCAACTCCATTTGCTTTGCTGCTAGCTGCCATGCTATTTTCAGTAAGAAATGTTGTCCAACAGATACAGTACTTACAGATGGATACACACAGTGAAACACACAGTGTTTACTGCTTAGGAATCTAGGCTTTCTCCAGGTGCAGCAGTCAATATCTATCTGTCCTTTCAGAAAGTCTCCACTCGGGGCTTCCGGTTTGGTAATCCCTCTTCGGTTGTTGTGCTGTTGCTAGGATTTGAACAGGATAATCCCATACAATGCTAACTGCTAATCTTTATGGCAGGGGTAAAATGAGAATGCAAAAAAACACAACATTCATTTGGTTCATATTTCTTTGTTTATATTTTTGGTAGTAGAAAGTACTAACGGTACATACAGTAAATACCATAATGTAGCCATTTTTATGACATGCCTATGCTTGGACACAAACCTTTACAAACACCTTCCTGCATTGCTTACATTTTAAGCAATCCTGATAATGTTATTACTGTGTTTCTCATGAAGATGTTACGTCCCAGCCTGGTCTGTCTCCATGTCTGACCTAGCAGCTGTGGAGTAATGTTATGTAAATCACAGAGCACAAGATTGCCTTCTTCCTCTTATAACGAGGACCCCATTCCATTTGAATTTCACACCTATCATTTCCACCCTCTCTTTCATCAGTGGGTAATGGCAGTCTGGAACAGCCTAATTGTCTCAAACTGAGCACGGATTAGATTCAGTACTCAAGACCCAACGCCATAGCCATCCTCATAGAGTTACTAAAACAAAACAACACTATCATATTGTGAATCTCAAATGGTTGTAGGAGAGTAGAATGGAAATGAGGATGTTGTGGTTTGGAATGAATATGTGAATATCTATATCACTTGTTGCTGAAATATGAGGGAATCCTCTGTTTTTGAAGGGATTGGAAGGATAAGGGATGGCAATGGCATGCTTCTTAGAGGCTGGCATCGCCCCTAATGGGAGCACACCATTCAAATAGCTATGAATGGAATTCTGGGTTATATGATTTTGCATTATTATTTGGTTAATCAAAAGGCTCTATATATTCTACATTAGTGTTATGGCACATGCACTGTGCAAAATGTTAAAAAGGGTGTAATTACGTCTAAACGGAATTACACCCAAAACAAAAAATAACTTTTTTACAAACTGTATCGACTAAGAATATGAGTGGTGAAGTCTAGTATGATTTCACATGTTGGGAGATTTGGAAGAATGATTGAAGAACAAAATACACCAAAATCTCATATTCCCGGGGCCATTTATATACTTGTCAACGGTGTGATACAAACTACATATCGACAGACCCTTTACCCTTGTGAAAGCCAGTTCACATAACTCACTACGGGGTCAGAATACAGACACACCACCAAGCCAGTTCAATGTGTTGATGTTCAAGGCTTGCTACTGCAAGACTGAGATGAGAGATATAGAGAGAGAGGAATTGTCCCTTCCTTTGCCTCAACAGCAAACAAACAAATATGTAGTCCTATAAAAAGTCTAAAACTCATTTTGTCTGCACCTGTGACATAGATGGATGACACATTGATGGGTAAACGCTGTACACATATGCAAAGCTCCATCCTAGTTCAAATATGTAAATCCTTCAGTCTCATGGTGCTTCTGAAGGCTAATTAGTTGAGGGAATCATAGTCGGAACTAGTGGCGACCCGTCATTCAAGGCAGGTGGGGCAGAGCCCTACCTGTTTTGAGCCCCACCTATTAAGCTAAAAAAACAAAAAGATATCTGTTTGCAAACAATAATAAAAAATAAAAAATAATTGAGTTAATAAAGCCACATACAAACATGGTCTCTTTTTTGCTTTCTTGAGTAAGGCAGCTCCAAAATGCAGGTGTTTCAGCCTAGCTCAGTGCTTTCTGTGGTGGTGGGGAAGCCAGCGGAAAATACAGAGCGTAGGGGTTGGTAATGTTCTCTAGTTGCGCCGGGATTGGCTCAGAGTTCTGTCACTAATGGGGACACTACGTCACCGCAAAGTCTACATGGAGCGCCCCTTGGGAGCTGCCATAGAGTTACATTCGAAGTTTCCATCCAAGAAGGCTCAAGGTCATTGGCCATAGATAAAATGACGTCAAATCACATTATATCTACAGTAGCTTTGATTGGACTGATCATGTCAACATCATACTTTCAAAATCTTAGCTAGCAAGCTAGCAGTCATCATCATGAATCAAGTCGACAATCTACTGGCAAATCCTTTTCAATCCTTGTCATATGAAAATAAATTATAGATAAAACATATCGGCCATTGGACATAAAAATTACACAACAAGTTGGAAATCGCAAATTCAACAATGAGTGGTTTGGAAGGAATCAGTGGCTAACTGCAAGCATTGCAAAGCAATCACTAGTCTGCTATTCAGTGGAGTGGATGTGTGGTCCAAGTCTGGGTTTAAGGGTCTCTTTTCCAAGATCAAAAGGATAAACATTCAACATTGGCCATGCTGTCAATCCAGCATGACTTCTGCCGCTTTCAAGACAACTGGGAATCGGAAAATAACGAGCGCAGACTGGGAAAATACATTTTGAACGGTCATCCAACTCGGAATTCCAAGTCGGGAACTCGGGCCTCTTTCTAGAGCTCCGACCTGAAGATCACTGACATCATGATTTGACCTTGAGTTCCCAGTTGTCTTGAAAGCACCATAAATCCAGAGAATGGCAGACTTTGATGACAAAGTTTGATGACAAAATTTGCCCACAATGACCACTGCGCCACCTTCCTGTTCACGTGAGCACAGCACAACAAGGTGAGTCCATAAATGTCTTATATGCTGCTGCATAAATGATGTAATATGCCAGGGAGATATGTATACTCTAGCTAAGAAAATAATACTAAGTGTATTTTGTGTAGTAACCTCTTAGTAGCCCATGTGCCTCACACTAATAATTTGTTCCCTTTCCCCCTTATAACTTAGCCTACTGTTCTGACTTGGTGGTGCACATTAGGCCTATAGCCTGTTTAAGATAAATGTAATCATTGAATATTGTAAGAGCTTTCATTGTCTGCTTATATGCCCCCTTTATTTATTTACATTTACATTTACATTTAGGCCTACGGTTCTGACTTGGTGTACAGGGAGAATACTGTAAGAATGGCCCAGGTTCTGAATTCTGTCGCTGTACATTTCAAAAGTGCTGAACAAATAGTTATATTGACTACGTCCGTCCTAGCTCTCTCATTAATGTCGGAATCGAAATTACGGATGACCTCTTATCCGCTCGTCGTCCCCTTATGCCATAGTTTGTACATCTCAATTGTCAGTAGAAAACACATTTGTTTAAGCAAGTCAGCCATATCAGCTATGTTTTTTTTAAAGGCAGTAAATTAGGCTAAATGAACTGTTTCGCTGCCAGACAAGGCACCGCTGATAGCCAGGGGTAGCAGTGGTAAGGTGTTGGGACTCTGCTGTTGGGACAGCTTTATGTATGATGTAGCTCAGTTGGTAGAGCATGGCATTTGCAACGCCAGGGTTGTGGGTTCGATTCCAGTATAAAAAAAATAAATAAATGTATGTACTCACTAACTGTAAGTCGCTCTGGATAAGAGCGTCTGCTAAATGACGTAAATGTAAATGTATGTAGGCCCTAACAGTTTGTGGTCACCGTTTGTCACTATTATAGTCCAATTAATGTATTGTTTAGTGTTGTGTTGTGGCTTTGCTGGCATGCTTCTAAACATTTTTTTTTTTTTTGCCCCACCAAGATTTACATGCTAAAATTGCCACTGGTCGGGACCTCAAGCTTCGGGCATGATTTCAAATCTGCTCTTGACTATTTGAGTTGTGAAACATAAAATAAGGTAAATATCAAGATTCTCCAAATTCCTTGGCATTTGCTTATCTACACACTCTGTGGTCCTACTAAAAGGACCAGTTGTTTACCACCACCTGCATAGAATGTGAGTTACAACAACAGTAACTTGTATCTTGGGGCACCTATAATGGTGGTCTTAGGAATTTCATTACTACTACTACTTTGACAATTAGGCCCACCATACATTAATACACACACCATTTCTATTTCAATATGAGTGCCAACACATCCCATTTCACCCCTGAAAGCAAGACAATGTATTATTTCACTACATACGGTCTTAGACAGAAAATGTCAACAGCCTACAGGATATGAAAATGTAATCTGTACTTGCAGCTTACTTTTGCGCCACTGGAGGGCAAAGTAGCGCCACGGACACTTCTAGAAGTTGTGGAAATGACCTATTTTTCAAATGCTTTTGTGCTCAGAGCTCAGGCATTTGTTGTCTTTCTTTGAACAAAAATGTGTATGTGCACATAAACATACAATTTCATTACCATATCCTCTGTGCAAGCACGAATGCTGCTGTGTCATATCAGAAAGGCCAAGCATATCATTAACAATGCCCCTGCAACAAACGCTGTTGAGGAACAAACAGACTCCATGATGAGCCGTCAAGAGAGGACAGACAGAGCCAACATCAGGGGGAAGGAGAGGGCAGAGGCTTTTAGAAGTCTATGCACCTGATTACTGACTTTGCAGTAACTGACACGCCATGACATAAAAATGGATGCCGATGGTTTTCTTATTTTTTCTAACGTCCTGTTGGTTGGGTACTTGGGAGACCATTTATGGATACTGAACTAGATTTAAATTTACATGGCCATAAATATTCCACCTCAAGTGGATCCACCTCTTACACTTCAAAAAGATACAGGCTCAAGATTAGCATTTTTGCTTTCAATGAGGGGGGAAAGGACTATAAATAGTTTGGTAGAGAGAGGCATCCTTTGGTTATTTATATGACTGTAAGTTTATTCCGCTCTTAATGTATGCTTACTCTCAGTGTGGTACTAGGTTGTCCCCTAGGGTTGTTTGCAGTTAATTGTTTGCGTCCTCCATGAAATCTTGATGAACCTGAGCACCCGGAAGCAGGCAAATTGAAATGTGTTCCAGCTAGCGAATGCCTAAATGGGGCTACTGACTGTGTCTGAAATCTTCAGAGGCAGCCTGCTCTGCTGGGCTCTACTGCAGCCCAGACGGAGGGGAGAGGAGGACGTGTGAGCATTAACTGGGGCAAAAGAAGACCACCCAGGGGCAGTCCAGATTAGACAGAGGAGATAGAAGGCACCTGGGGTGTGTGGAAAATTAGCTGGTGGTTGGATGGAAGCCGGGGTGGCGCTGGGGGTCACTCTAGGACACGAGGGGTCTGTTCAGTCTATTGAAAGAACATAGTGTTCCAATGGAGCTGGTTCGCTAAGACTATTTTTTTATGCAAATAATAGTCTCTTCTATGCAAATAAAAAGAGACTGGTTAGTTTATTAATTATACACATTGAATGTATTACAAATGAACATCTATTTTTTATTTTATTTTTATAGAACCCTTATTAATGAGCAAACACATGAGAGAAATGTGCTTTAAATAATGCATTCCCAAAGACTAGTCGAGTGATTTACAATCAAGTTTCTTTGCTACATGTACTATGTAGGATGTGCTGCTGCTGTGTAGAGAAACAATAGCTGAGCAACTATTCTCAAACACACTGCAGGTTGCAGGACAGCAGTGTGACATTAAAACTTTAGTCATCCCAGGAAGGGGGAGGCTCATCTTCAGCTATACTGCTAAGATAAGTAACTTGGGGGACTTCTCAAGGCCTTAGCCTACTTCTTGGTGTTTGTGAAGGGAAAACACAGTGCGGCAGACTGCATGTGGCGTGTGATGCAATGTGATGCAGGGCTACAGTGCGAGACAGCCTAAGAAAATCTTGCCTCGAGACTCAAAGCACTGGTGCTCTGCTGCTTCGCTTTAAAGACAGGCTAGATCTTTGCTGCTTCGCTTTAAAGATAGGCTAGATCTTTGCTGCTTCGCTTTAAAGACAGGCTAGATCTTTGCTGCTTCGTTTTAAAGACAGCCTAGATCTTTGCTGCTTCGCTTTAAAGACGGCTAGATCTTTGCTACTTCACTTTAAAGACAGGCTAGATCTTTGCTACTTCACTTTAAAAACAGGCTAGATCTTTGCTACTTCACTATAAAAGACAGGCTAGATCTTTGCTACTTCACTTTAAAGACAGGCTAGCTCTTTGCTACTTCACTTTAAAGACAGGCTAGCTCTTTGCTACTTCACTTTAAAGACAGGCTAGCTCTTTGCTACTTCACTTTAAAGACAGGCTTTGCAGTTGAGCTCTCTTGTTTACAGTCAGTTGTATGGTGCAGGGAAATAATGCACTCGAGCAGGAAAGCTAGACGTCAAAAGAAATCCACTTCTGCTTTTGTGGATACAGAAGAGAATTCACATCCGAATATAGGAGTGCAATTCAGCCAAACAGATAAATGGCAATGGCAGAAGACAGCATTCATAGTGCAGGAAATACTATAGCTGGATACCATAGAGCAGGAGATCCAGCCAACTATTTGGAAATTAGCTATAATAGAATATGATTGTAGATGTTGTGTACAGTTCCCTAGCTTTTTCAAATATAATGAGAAGGTTGTACATCGGGTTCACTGACTAATCCATCTATTCATTAGCTAGGTTGTACACTAATTCATCCTTTGAAATTGCCCCCCAAACATATTGTTCGTTGAATAATTGCATATTTCCTGGATTTTGAAACCAAATCTATTTGTGCACTAACTGATACCGCAAACATACTGATGAGCCACAACAAGGGGAAAGAGGTGATACTTACCTTTCCCGAAGAATATAATGTACAGACATTATGAACAAAATTACAGAACTGCAATGTCCTTGTATTTTATATCTCTTCCCTACTATAGCAGCACGGCCACAACTCCTCTCCAACACAATGCTATATCCATTTATTATTTCCATGTGAAATGGATTGCAATAAAGATATACAAGCAAGATTAAATCCTCACATATTTTCCTTTAAATGATGTGTTTATTTACTCACCTGACTAGATAAACAACAATTCCCCTCCCTAGCCTAGCAGGTGTTGAGGGAGCATACTAAATAAAGATGTTGTCATGTTTGTGTACTGATGGGTAACCAGTAAATAATGCCAACCGCCGTCACTAGTTGATGCCTCGAAACCAAAGAAGTAGCTCTGCAAGCATATTCCGGCTCTGTGGCTCAGCTCCCGTTGCCTCCCTCAGCCTGGCCAAACAATTCCCTGATCTCAAAGAATAATTCTCATCTCACATTTGGCACATCACAGAAATTTTAACTTGGGGCCAAAAAAAGGGGGTATTCCTTAATGTCCGACGGCATTTTTATTAGGAATGTTTTAGACTTGGAATTTACCTGTCAAAGCGGGCTTATGCGTTTAAGTCATTGGGGGCACGCGGAAGGAGGAGGAAGATAATGCTAAAGTAAAAAAAAAGCTAAAGACCAAATTATTGCAGAGGATTAGCTTCGCCGACTGTCATCTTCGCTGCAGCGGCGCTCAGCCCCACAGTCAGCAGCCTGTCGACTTCATGGACAAATGTCAACCTCTGATTTAGGGTGCATTAGATCATCATAGCCTCTGCCTGTTGGCTGTTTACCCCCAAAACTCATTTAGCAGTTCCAGAGATTAATTTACAAAAAAAATACACGGACATTGATGGTTTATAGGCCTACGCTTTTATTTGACGTCTAGTCAACAGCATTCCGTTGTGTGTTTTTTACAGCCACTGATAACTATTAGAGAATTCAATATTGTTAAACCCATTGAGATAGGGTTGAGCGGTAAACAAAACATTTAGTTTACTTACAGCTAGAGAAATAGCCTTCTCACAAACAGACAAGATGAGAGGAAAGTCCCATTGGGTATATTTCTACAATATAGACAAACAAAATCACTTTTAACTTCATCATTGGTTCTATCTGAGGGCTGTGGCATATATTATAGTGTGAACATATCTCATATTTCGTACTGTGTGTTAATGGTGCTGGTGTCATTAAGGTTGAATACATAGGTCTCAGACCTCTTTAGCTTACTCTATAGTGGCACTTCTATTCAGCATGGTTGTTATGTGTGCAATACTCAATGCACACGTCATATCAACATAACTGCTGCACACATCTCATGTAATATCTTCCACTTTTCAGGTCTTCCAATCTAAAGTGGATGATTGCATGTATACTAAGCCACTTTATAGAGTTGATATACCAGTCCCTCCATACTTCTTTGATGGCTACTACAGTAGCCTGGTTGTTTCTGCTGTAGCCAGATTGTTTTGCAAGACAACAACATGGTGAGGAGTTGGCTGAAACCCAAACAAACTGGCAACCAGCTAGACCAGTAGAGTTACAGTATAGAGTTTGACCATAATCATTTATTGCGTATGGGTATTTAATTATTTAGAAAATGTTCAGTGAGTCTTACTGAGTAATGTCGAAGTAATAGTCTCGACATAAACAAGTGAAGTCTTTCCAAAATGGTCGGCTTACATTGCATTAGTACTAAATATTTGATATATTGAAACCAGGCCTTTTGAGCAGCTGACATCTCCAGTAGACGGGAGCAAAATGTAGTTTATAGTCTCACCAAATTGCTCCTTTGGTTCTCAAACATCCCTCAAACGACTGGAGCAAGAGAGGAATATTCGCTTGATATCTCATGAAACATGACAGGCTGTTTATAATTCCAGGAGGGATCAAAAGGGTAGGGTTCTGGAATGATTTTGCATAATGAAAGTGAGCAGGTGACATGAGAAGACACCTACAAGCACTCACCTACACCCCAGATTAATATTCTGATTTCTCTGACACACTCGATTCAGATGTCAATCACCTCCCGCTGGGCAATTATAAGGTGGGAGAGGATGAGAGAGGCAGATCCAGCTGCCGCTAATCTAATGGGAGAGGGTGTCGGTGTTGGAGAGAGAGAGACAGCGCGAGAGAGAGGGAGAGAGAGAGACTGAGACAGAGGGAGAGAAAGAGAGACTGAGACGGACAGAGAGAAAGACAGCAAAAAAGAGAGAGAGTGTTTGAGAGAGAGTGATTGTCAGAGACAGGAGTAGCTAGCTTCAGTATAGCGTGCATGCAGGGACAATGCCCACCCTTCATTTACAGTCTTGCGGGCATTGAATCAGCTCGGCTCTGGCAGATTGGTGCCACAGAGAATGGGAGCCCAATAGCACTGCAGTGGGCTAATTAGCAAAGTATTTCACACTGGATGCTCTTCCACTTAACTCTTTGGCTCTTTCAGTCTAGGAAATTGCGTCGCGATAATCAATATTTTGGTTGTTTTTCTTTGTGTAACAGCCCCAGACTCCAGACAAGATTAAACATGGCAGTCGCTACAATATCTACGGCACGTGTCGCACTCAGCAAAATGTTCCCTTTGATTATAATGAGCACATTTTTCTTCTGGTTTCTGTAGTTGCAATATTTTTAAAATGCATTTGATCTGAGATGCTTTGTTGGCTGTACTGGCGGATATTTTGAGGCTTAGACAATATATGAACAATATTAATCTCATCTCTCTGTAACTTCTCCTCTAGCTTGTTATTTATCCTCTTAGATGAATAAGTAAAAGCAGTCATTGTCACGATCGTTTAAGGATTGGTTGAACCAAGGCGCAGCGTGATAAGCGTACATTTTATTAAAGTACTGAACACACGACAAAACAACAAACAAACGAAACGTGAAGTCTTAAGGTTACACCAAACAAACCCCAACAGAACAAGATCCCACCCCGACTAGTGCCAAACAGGCTGCCTAAGTATTGTCCCCAATCAGAGACAACGAGCTACAGCTGCCTCTGATTGGGAACCACCCTGGCCAACATAGATCTACACGATCTAGAAAACACAACATAGAAAATATGACATAAAAACTCCACACCCAAAAACTCCACACGCTCAACATTTAAGAGTCCCCAGAGCCAGGGCGTGACAGTACCCCCCCCCCCCCCAAAGGCGCGGACTGCGACCGCACCACACAAACACAACAGGGTAGGGGCCGGGTGGGCATTCCGCCTCGGAGGTGGATCCGGCTCCGGGCGTGACCACCACTTTCTCTCCACCTCCCCGTTGCGCCCCTGGTCTGGTCTGGCACCGCTGACTGGAGCTGGACCCGACGACGGTGGATCGATCTGTACAGGCTCCGGACTGGAGCCGCTGGCCGGAGCTGGACTGGGCACCGGTGGAGCGGATTGCTCTGGCTCCGGAGTGGATCCGCTGACAGGAGTTGGACCGGACCCCGGTGGAGCGGATTGCTCTGGCTCCGGAGTGGAGCAGCTGACCGGTGCCGGACCAGGCACCGGTGGAACAGGCACGGGCTGTGCCAGACTGGACCCACACGCACCACTGGCTTGGTGCGGGGAGCAGGAGCGGGCCGGACCGGGCTGACGACGCGCACCACTGGCTTGGTGCGGGGAGCAGGAGCGGGCCGGACCGGGCTGACGACGCGCACCACTGGCTTGGTGCGGGGAGCAGGAGCGGGCCGGACCGGGCTGACGTCGCGCACCACTGGCTTGGTACGGGGAGCAGGAACGGGCCGGACCGGGCTGGCAACGCGCACCACTGGCTTGGCGCGCGGGACAGGAACAGGCCGAACCAGGCTGGCAACGCGCACCACTGGCTTGGTGCGAGGGACAGGAACAGGCCGGACCGGACTGGGAACACGCACCACTGGCTTGGTGCGGGGAGCAGGAACAGGCCGGGCTGGACTGGGAACACGCACCACTGGCTTGGTGCGGGGAGCCGGAACGGGCCGGGCCGGACTGTGGAGGCGGACTGGAGGTCTGGAGCGGAGAGCTGACACAACCCGTCCTGGCTGAATGCCTACTTCCACACAATACGTGTGAGGCATCAGCACAGGACGTACAGGGCTGTGCACTCGTACTGGCGCTACAGCACGTGGCACTGGCGCAGGATATACGGGACCGAGGAGGCGTACTGGAGACCACGAGCGTTGAGCCGGCACACCCCGTCCTGGCTGAATGCCCATCTTTGCACGACACGTGCGTGGTGCTAGCACAGGACGTACAGGACTGTGCCGGAATACTCGCTGCACAGTACGTGGCTCCGCATAACACGGAGCCTGCCCAGTCACACGCTTCCTAGCCTGAGTACGGGGAGTTGGCTCTGCTCTAACCCTAGGCTCCGCCAACCACCCTTTTAGCCCCCCAAAAAATTTTTATTGGGGCTGTCTCTCGGGCTTCCTCCTCGGCCGGTACCCTCTGCGTTGCCGCTGCTCCTCTCTATAGCGCTTCCACAGTCTCCTCCCAAGGACGGCGATCCATTCCGGCCTGAATCTCCTCCCAAGTCCAGGATCCCTTCCCGTCCAGGATCTCCTCCCAGGTCCAGGCTGTCTGTTCCTGGACACGCTGCTTGGTCCTCTTTTGGTGGGATCTTCTGTCACGATCGTTAACGGATGAGACGGACCAAGGCGCAGCGTGATAAGCGTACATTTTATTAAAGTACTGAACACACGACAAAACAACAAACAAATGAAACGTGAAGTCTTAAGGTTACACCAAACAAACCTATACAGAACAAGATCCCACCCCGACTAGTGCCAAACAGGCTGCCTAAGTATTGACCCCAATCAGAGACAACGAGCTACAGCTGCCTCTGATTGGGAAGCACACTGGCCAACATAGATCTACACGATCTAGAAAACACAACATAGAAAATATGACATAGAAACTCCACACCCTGGCTCAACATTTAAGAGTCCCCAGAGCCAGGGCGTGACAGTCATGATGCAGCTTTAACTGTCATGGCTATAATGCAAGCTCACCAGTGATAATGTAGGGCCTCCAACTAGCTTACAGGCCTGCTACACTGGACATGTAACTTTTGCCGGGCGTGAGATGCTCCCAAAACTGGGCGTAAGCAGCACAACCCTGCAAAAGGGTCACGGCGCTAAGCTTAAAAATGTAGCTCTAGTTCTATTTTCAAGAATTCAACTTGTGGCTCAAGTCTGAGAACACATGATGAAGTGTCTTGCGCTCTGCTCACGCCTGTAAAAAGTAATGCGTACGGTGTAGCACATGTTACTGTAAAACAGGACATACCAAACCACAATGTATCCTAAGGATCTGTAATAGGCTGCCCACCAGTTCCGCAGAAACTGCATTTGGCAATTGTGCTCTATTTGTTGTGCCTTATTCATGATTTATATATCAAATATGTCATGTTAATTTATTTTGAATGAATATACGTTGCATTTGTCAATCGACAGTACAGTCAAAATCAGTTTCGTCCAAACATTTAGCAAACATAACAAATACTAAAACCTCCAGCTTCAGAGATACCAAAAGCGTATTGCAGGCATTATACAAAAATGGAGATACAGTTCTTTCACCCCTGAGTGCAATTTGAAATTGAAGCTTTTTTTATAACTTATTTTACTTGGATAGTGTTAAAACGAAGGTGATTATCCACCGAGCACGTCCGGTTCCCCACACTGATAGAGTACAGAAGTGTTATCTTGGTGAGTAATGTGCTTAACTTTAGCTGTGAATAAAGATTGGGGGGCTGGGGAGCATTGCAAGCCACATGGTTGGGTGTGCCTGACCTCAGTGGCCACTGCAGTAGGAGATCGCCCTGGAACAAAGGAACGCATCCAACCCACTTCCACTTGTAGCATGGGGTTAATTGACTGGCCAGAGAAACAGAGGCTGGCTGAGAAGTGGAGATAGAGGAGAGTGTGGGTTGGATGTACTTAAACTATTAACGCCCTCAGAGTGGCTCATAAATGGGCTATCTGGCTAAATGATGTCTTTCTAAACACGGGCAGGTGGAGAAGCATTCCGAGTCGACTGCGGATAAAGCATTGTGAGGCCTGACAATGCGAGCCCTAGTGCCAAGGCTTTCTCACAACATTTAATTTGAATGTGGGCGTATTTTGATGGTGAGATTTGCTGTACTGGCAATAGAGCTGTCTTGACCATCTCTGTGCCCCTTCTTTTATAGTCTGGCAATGAACTCTCTTAAAAAAGAGGAGAAAGCTGTTGCTGGCACAGAATGGAGAGGCAGCGGCATCCAAAAGCAGTGGGGATAGAGGAAATGTTTGTGACATAATCACTGAGGAGCATGACTTTTCTCACACACACGTTCATGTTTGTGATCAGGCAGCCAATGGGCATCCGATGAGACAGCCTATAGGGAGGAGGTCAGAGACCTGGCAGTGTGGTGCCAGGACAACAACCTCTCCCTCAATGTCAGCAAGACAAAGAAGCTGATCGTGGACTACAGGAAACGGATGGGGCTGTAGTGGAGCGGGTCGAGAGCTTCAAGTTCCTCTGTGTCCACATCACTAAGGACTTAACATGGTCCACACACACCAACACAGCCGTGAAGAGGGCACAACAATGCCTCTCCTCACTCAGGAGGCTGAAAAGATTTGGCATGGGCCCTCAGATCCTCAAAAAGTTACACAGCTGCACCATTGATAGCATCTTGACTGGCTGCATCACCGCTTGGTATCGCAACTGCTTGGCATCCGATCGCAAGGTGCTGCAGAGGGTAGTGCGTACGGCCCAGTACATCGCTGGGGCCTAGCTTCCTGCCATCCAGGACCTCTATACCAGGCAGTGTCAGAGGAAGACCCTAAAAAGTGTCAAAGACTCCAGCCACCCAAGTCATAGAGTGTTCTCTCTGCTACCACAAGGCAAGTGCCACCGACACACCAAGTCTGGAACCAACAGGATCCTGAACATCTTCTACCCCCAACCCATAAGACTGCTAAATAGTTAGTTAAATAGTTAACCAAATAGCTACCCGGACTATCTGCGTTGACCCTTTTTGTACTAACTGTTTTGAATCATCACATACGTATCTACCTCAATTACTTCGTACCCCTGCACATCGACTCAGTACTGGTACCCCGTGTATATAGCCAAGTTATCGTTACTCATTGTGTATGTATTATTACGTGTTTTACTTTTCTATTATTCCTCTATTTTTTTTTCTCTCTGCATTGCTGGAATGGGCCCGTAAGTAAGCACTTCACTGTTAGTCTACACCTGTTGTTTACGAAGCATGTGACGAATAAAATTGGAATTGATATGCCAGAGAACCTGAGAGGCTTACAGCCCTCACTGAGCTAGGTATGTGTCACTTCAGCAGACAGAGGTTTGCCCTCCCCTCTCTCCATCCCTCTTTCCTTAGAGAACAAACTGTCAGGGTTTAGGGAAGGATGGTGTGGGGCTGCCTCCCAAATGGCAAGAGGCTTGCTGAATCACCACTCAAACTAACCAGCCTTAACGCAAAGCAAAGAATTTTACGACAGGAGCAAAGTGTTATGCCAAAGAAAACATATCATATCATGGTGTTTATATATTGAAGGGCTTGCGCTCTGCACGGTACTTCCTAAATTGGCTCGTATGCCTCGGTGCACGGAAGAGAGATGCAACCCTACAATCAAGTGGCCTTGAAGTATCTCACAAGGACATCCTGAATTGCGCTGATCTATTCTGGATTTGTCCTACATCGCAAGTGGCTTTTAGTCAAATTTCCACCCCCTTCTCCCTTCTCTGTAAAATGGGTTTAATAAAAAAATTAGTGGCAGCAGCACTAGCATTCAGTCTGCCTGGTTGTAAATCATGGGTCTGTCTTTGCCTTGGCCACTTCTCCCATTCAATATAATATAATAGAGGCTGCTACTGAAGAAAACACTTTTATCCAAAGTGACTTACAGTACAGTGAGTGCATACATGTTTTTTGTGTATATGATCTCTTCAAGAATTGAATCCACATTCGTCACGCTGTAACAACTAAGCCACACAGGGCCAGGGCGTCCTAATGTAGGTGCTTGACCAGTAGGAATGATGGATAACTTCTTAGGTTGTGTCTCAAATGACATCTTATCCCCTATATAGGGCAGCCCATTGCAGCTGTTCTTCCTGCACCCCCCATAGCTCCATCCTTAGAGTATACTGTACTTTAACAGCAAAAGTACAGAGAAGTAGTGTGTTGATCCCTCAAACAGTGCAGAATGGGAAAAAACATGTTGCGGCGCCTATTTCTATGTACGGCAAAACAGGAATATAAACTGCATGTGCCTTCAGAAAGTATTCATACCTGTATTCCACAATTCATAATTGATTAAATATATATTTTTCTCACACATCTAGACACAATACCCCATAATGACAAAGTGAAAACATGTTTTTAGAAATGTTTGAAAATTTATTGAAAATGAAATACAGAAATATTACAGCCCCCCGAGTCAATACATGTTAGAATCACCTTTCTGGGTGAGTCTAAGAGCTTGGCACACCTGGATTGTACAATATTTGCATATTATTATTGTAAAAATTCTTCAAGCTCTGTCAAATTGGTTGTTGAACATTGCTAGACAGTGATTTTGAAGTCTTGCCGTACATTTTCAAGCGGATTTCAATCAAAACTGTAACTTGGCCACTCAGGAACATTCATTGTCATCTTGGTAAGCAACTCCAGTGTATATTTGGCCTTGAAATGTAGGTTATTGTCCTGCTGTATAAGGGTTGGGGTGAGGCAAGGATGGTGAAACAAGGATCTTTACTGGTGGTCCAAAAACCAGGATACAAAACAATGGACTATACACTAAAACAAATGAGGAGCACATAGGTCTCCAAAAAACAGGCTGACAGCAAACAATACAAAATACTAACTCTGACTGGAAAAACACAATGACAACACTTCTTGAGTACCTGTAACTCCGTCCCGTGAACTGACACTGATACGTACTGCTTGACATCAAGGAACTAGCAGAGAAAACTGAGCAAAGGAACACAGGGAAGTGAGGGCATAAATACACAGGTGAATCAGATAGCCACAGGTGACACCAATAGGCAGATAATTAGTCCCGACTGTGAGTGAGAAGTTGCCAAAGGTTGTCGGAGGATGACACCTAGTGGGTCCCTCCGGAACTGCGACCTACTCCTGTAACACTGCTGAAAGGTGAATTTGTCTCCCAGTGTCTGTTGGAAAGCAGACTGAACCAGCTTTTCCTCTAGGATTTTGCCTGTGTTTAGCTCTATTCCATTTATTTTTATCCCAAAAAACTCCCTAGTCCTTGTCGATGACAAGCATACCCATAACATGACGCAGCCACCATCCTGCTTAAAAATATGAAGAATGGTACTCAGTGATGTGTTGTGTTGGATTTGCCCGAAACATAACACTTTGCATTCAGGACAAAAAGTTAATTTCTTTGCCACATTGTTTACAGTTTTACTTTAGTGCCTTATTGCAAACATGATGCATGTTTTAGAATATTTTTATTCTGTGCATGCTTCCGTCTTCTCACTCTGTCATTTAGTATAGTATTGTGGAATAACTACAATGTTTTTGATCCATCCTCAGTTTTCTCCTATCACGGCCATTAAACTCTGTAACTGTTTTAAAGTCACCATTGGCCTCATGGTGACATCCCTGAGCGGTGTCCTTCCTCTCTGGCAACTGAGTTAGGAAGGACACCTGTATCTTTGTAGTGACTGGGTGTATTGATACACCATCCAAAGTATAATTAATAACTTCAGCATGCTCAAAGGGATAGTCAATGTCAGCTTCTTTTTTTTTACCAATAGGTGCCCTTCTTTGTGAGGCATTGGAAAACCTCCCTGGTCTTTGTGGTTGAATCTGTGTTTGAAATTCACTGCTCAACCTTACACAAATCCAAATAAAATCTAATTTTATTGGTCACATACACATAGTTAGCAGATGTTATTGTGAAATGCTTGTGTTCTTAGCTCCAACAGTGCAGTATTATCTAACAATTCACAACAATACACACAAATCTCAAAGTAAAAGAATGGAATTACGAAATAGATCAATATTAAGATGAGCAATGTCGGAGTGGCATTGACTAGAATACAGTATATACATATGAAATGAGTAAGACAGTATGTAAACATTATTAAAGTGACCAGTGTTCCATTATTACAGTGACCAGTGATTCCATATCTATGTACATAGGGCAGCAGCCTCTAAGGTGCAGGGTTGAGTAACCGGGTGGTAGCCGGCTAGTGACAGTGACTAAGTTCAGGGGAGGATGTGGGTGGAGGCCGGCTATTTAACAGTCAGATGGCCTTGAGATATAAGCTGTTTTTCAGTCTCTCGGTCCCAGCTTTGATGCACTTGTACTGACCTCGCCTTCTGGATGATAGCGGGATGAACAGGTCGTGGCTCAGGTGGTTGATGTCCTTGATGAGCTTTTTGGCCTTCCTGTGACATCGGGTGCTGTAGGTGTCCTGGAGGGCAGGCAGAGTGCCACCGGTTATGTGATGGGCAGACCGCACCACCCTCTGGAGAGCCCTACGGTTGCGGGCGGTGCAGTTGCCGTACCAGGCGGTGATACAGCCCAACAGGATGCTCTCAATGGTGCATCTGTAAAAGTTTGTGAGGGTCTTAGGGGCCAATCAGAATTTCTTTAGGCTCCTGAGGATGAAGAGGCGCTGTTGTGCCTTCTTCACCACACTGTCTGTGTGGGTGGACCATTTCAGATTGTCAGTGAGGTGTACGCCGAGGAACTTGAAGCTTTTCATCTTCTCGACTGTGGTCCCATCGATGTGGATGGGGGCGTGCTCCCTCTGCTGTCTGCTGAAGTCCATGATCAGCTCCTTTGTTTTGTTGACATTGAGGGAGAGGTTCTTTTCCTGGCTCCACTCTGCCAGGGCCTTCACCTATTCCCTGTAGGCTGTCTCGTCATTGTTGGTAATCAGGCCTACTACTGTTGTGTCATCTGCAAACTTGATGATTGAGTTGGAGGCGTGCGGGGCCACGCAGTCATGGGTGAACAGGGAGTACAGGAGGGGGCTGAGCACGCACCCTTGTGGGGCCCCTGTGTTGAGGATCAGCGTAGTGGATGTGTTGTTTCTTACCTTCCGGAAGTCTAGGACCCAGTTGCAAAGGGCGGGGTCCAGAAATCCAGAAAATCACATTGTATGATTTTTAAGTAATTCATTTGCATTGTATTGCATCACAGACCTGTTAGTTTTTCTTTAAGAAGCCCTCCTGTTCTCCACTCATTACCTGTATTAACTGCACCTGTTTGAACTCGTTACCTGTATAAAAGACACCTGTCCACACACAAAATCAAACAGACTCCAACCTCTCCACAATGGCCAAGACCAGAGAGCTGTATAAGGACATCAGGGATAAAATTGTAGACCTGCACAAGGCTGGGATGGGCTACAGGACAATAGGCAAGCAGCTTGGTGAGAAGGCAACAACTGTTGGGGCAATTATTAGAAAATGGAAGAAGTTCAAGATGACGGTCAATCACCCTCAGTCTGGGGCTCCATGCAATATCTCACCTCGTGGGGCATCAATGATCATGAGGAAGGTGAGGGATCATCCCAGAACTACATGGCAGGACCTGGTCAATGACCTGAAGAGAGCTGGGACCACAGTCTCAAAGAAAACCATTAGTAACACACTACGCCGTCATGGATTAAAATCCTGCAGCGCACGTAAGGTCCCCCTGCTCAAGCCAGCGCATGTCCAGGCCCGTCTGAAGTTTGCCAATGACCATCTGGATGATCCAGAGGAGGAATGGGAGAAGGTCATGTGGTCTGATGACACAAAAATGTTTGGTCTAAACTCCACTCGCCGTGTTTGGAGGAAGAAGAAGGATGAGTACAACCCCAAGAGCACCATCCCAACCGTGAAGCATGGAGGTGGAAACATCATTCTTGGGGATGCTTTTCTGCAAAGGGGACAGGACGACTGCACCGTATTGAGGGGAGGATGGATGGGGCCATGTATCGCGAGATCTTGGCCACCAACCTCCTTTCCTCAGTAAGAGCATTGAAGATGGGTCGTGGCTGGGTCTTCCAGCATGACAACGACCCGAAACACACAGCCAGAGCTACTAAGGAGTGGCTCCGTAAGAAGCATCTCAAGGTCCTGGAGTGGCCTAGCCAGTCTCCAGACCTGAACCCAATAGAAAATCTTTGGAGGGAGCTGAAAGTCCATATTGCCCAGCGACAGCCCCGAAACCTGAAGGATCTGGAGAAGGTCTGTATGGAGGAGTGGGCCAAAATCCCTGCTGCAGTGTGTGCAAACCTGGTCAAGACCTACAGGAAACGTATGATCTCTATAATTGCAAACAAAGGTTTCTGTACCAAATATTAAGTTCTGCTTTTCTGATGTATCAAACGGACGGGAGTAGCCAGCTAACTATCTACTTGCTATTAGCTACCGTTAGCGGTTTTTCACCATTGTCCGTGGCCTGCACCACCTACCAGCCTGCTCTAGCCTGGACTATTATTCGGCCAGTCTGCACTGTCTGCACAGCGCGTTATCGACCCAGAACATATCTGTTTTTCTGCCGGAATCACTGAATCACTGGACCTTTAACACCGGATTCATCGCTACCAGCTAGCTGCAACAAAATTGCCGTTGTGGTTTGGCTAATCAGCCTGAGTTAGCTTTGAGCCAGGCCCATGAAATGAGCCAGGCCCATCTCCCAGCTATCTACCTCTCTGTCATCCTGACAGGACCACCTAGTGTTGACACAGAGCCCCGCCGATCCAACACGACTGGTCTGCCGCCGAAATCGTCTGATGTGGTTACAACAGGCTTCCCGTTACGACGTCGACCACGAAGATTCTATCTGCTAGCCCCGGCCCGCTAGCACACGCTAGCCGTGGCCTTTTGCTCGCTAGTGCTTTAGCAGCCCCCGAACTACCTCCGAACTATCCTATTGCTGTTCACCGGACCTTATGATAACTCAGCTATACAGTTGATGCCTGCTGGACTGTTCCTTTTTACGGTACCGCATCCTGTTTATGTTTAGCCTCAGCCCAAACTGTGTCGCCATTACCAGCTGTTGTCTTAGCTCTCTCAACTTACACCTGTGATTGCTTTATGCCTCTCTCCCATGTCAATATGGTTTGCTTATTGCTGTTTCGGTTATTTCTTATTGTGCTATTTCACTGTAGATCCCCCAGCCCAGCTAAACCTGCCTTAGATAGCTCCTTTGTCCCACCCACCAGACACGCGAAGACCGACTCAATCGGTGCCTCCAGTGATGCTATCTCTTTCATTGTTACCCAACGCTTAGGTTTACCTCCACTGTACTCATATCCTTCCATATCCTTGTCTGTACATAATGCCCTGAATCTTTTCTATAACGCCCGGAAATCTGCCCCCTTTATTCTCTGTACCCAACGCACTAGAAGACCAGTTCTTAAAGCCTTTAGCCGTATCCTTATTCTAGTCCTCCTCTGTTCCTCTGGTGATGTAGAGGCTAACCCAGGCCCTGCATCCCCCAGTATCACTCCTACTCCCCAGGTGCTATCATTTGTTGACTTCTGTAACCATAAAAGCCTTGGTTTCTTGCATGTTAATATCAGAAGTCTCCTTCCTAAGTTTGAGCTATTCACTGCGTTAGCACACTCCGCCAACCCTGATGTTCTAGCAGTGTCTGAATCCTGGCTTAGGAAGGCCACCAAAAATTCTGAAATTTCCATCCCCAACTATAACATTTTCCGTCTAGATAGAACTGCCAAAGGGGGTGGAGTTGCAATCTACTGCAGAGATAGCCTGCAGAGCTCTATCATACTATCCAGGTCTGTGCCCAAACAGTTTGAGCTTCTACTTCTAAAAATCCACCTTTCCAGAAATAAGTCTCTCACTGTTGCCCTTGCTACAGACCCCCCTCAGGCCCCAGCTGTGCCCTGGACACCATATATGAATTGATTGTCCCCCATTTATCCTCAGAGTTCGTACTGCTTGGTGACCTAAATTGGGATATGCTTAACACCCCAGCCATCCTACAATCCAAACTAGATGCCCTCAATCTCACACAAATTATCAACGAACCTACCAGGTACAACCCTAAATCCGTAAACATGGGTACCCTCATAGATATCATCCTGACTAACTTACCCTCTAAATACACCTCCGCTGTCTTCAACCAGGATCTCAGCAATCACTGCCTTATTGCCTGCATCCGTAACGGGTCCGCGTTCAAACGACCACCCCTCATCACTGTCAAACGCTCCCTAAAACACTTTAGCGAGCAGGCCAATCCTAATTGACCTGGCCCAGGTATCCTGGATGGATATAGATCTCATTCCGTCAGTAGAGGATGCCTGGTTTTTCTTTAAAAGTAATTTCCTCTCAATCTTAAATAAACATGCCCCATTCAAAAAATACAGAACTAAGAACAGATATAGCCCCTGGTTCTCCTCAGACTTGACTGCCCTTGACCAGCACAAAAACATCCTGTGGCGTACTGCATTAGCATCAAATAGCCCCCGCGATATGCAAATTTTCAGGGAAGTTAGGAACCAATATACACAAGCAGTTAGGAAAGCAAAGGCTAACTTTTTCAAACAGAAATTTGCATCCTGTAGCACTAACTCCAAAAAGTTTTGGGACATGGAGAATAAGAGCACTTCCTCCCAGCTGCCCACTGCACTGAGGCTAGGAAACACTATCACCACCGATAAATCTACAATAATCGAGAATTTCAACAAGCATTTTGCTACGGCTGGCCATGCGTTCCACCTGGCTACCACTACCCCGGCCACCAGCTCTGCACCCTCCGCTGCAACTTGCCCATGCCCCCCCCCCCCCGCTTCTCCTTCACACAAATTCAGACAGCTGATGTTCTGAAAGAGCTGCATAATCTGGACCCCTACAAATTAGCTGGGCTAGACAATCTGGACCCTTTCTTTCTAAAACTAGCCGCCGAAATTGTCGCAACCCCTATTACTAGCCTGTTCAACCTCTCTTTCGTAACGTCTGAGATCCCCAGAGATTGGAAAGCTGCCTTGGTCATCCCCCTCTTCAAAGGGGGTGACACTCTAGATCCAAACTGTTACAGACCTATATCCATCCTGCCCTGCCTTTCGAAAGTTTTTGAAAGCCAAGTTAACAAACAGATCACCGACCATTTCGAATCCCACCGTACCTTCTCCGCTATGCAATCCGGTTTCCGAGCTGGTCATGGGTGCACTTCAGCCACGCTCAAGGTCCTAAACAATATTATAACCGCGATCCATAATAGACAGTACTGTGCAGCCGTCTTCATCGACCTGGCCAAGGCTTTCGACTCTGTCAACCACCGCATTCTTATTGGCAGACTAAATAGCCTTGGTTTCTCAAATGACTGCCTCGCCTGGTTCACCAACTACTTCTCAGATAGAGTTCAATGTGTCAAATCGGAGGGCCTGTTGTCTGGACCTATGGCAGTCTCTATGGGGGTGCCACAGGGTTCAATTCTTGGGCCGACTCTTTTCTCTGTGTATATCAATGATGTCGCTCTTGCTGCTGGTGACTCTCAGATCCACCTCTACGCAGACGACACCATTTTGTATACATCTGGCCCTTCATTGGACACTGTGTTAACAAACCTCCAAACGAGCTTCAATGCCATACAACACTCCTTCAGTAGCCTCCAACTGCTCTTAAACACTAGTAAAACTAAATGCATGCTCTTCAATCGAACGCTACTGGCACCTGCCCACCCGACTAGAATCACTACTCTCGACGGGTCTGACCTAGAGTATGTGGACAACTACAAATACCTAGGTGTCTGGTTAGACTGTAAACTCTCCTTCCAGACTCACTTTAAGAATCTCCAATCCAAAGTTAAATCCAGAATCGGCTTCCTATTTCGCAACAAAGCCTCCTTCACTCATGCTGCCAAACATGCCCTCGTAAAACTGACTATCCTACCGATCCTTGACTTCGGCGATGTCATTTACAAAATAGCCTCCAACACTCTACTCAGCAAATTGGATGTAGTCTATCACAGTGCCATCCGTTTTGTCTCCAAAGCTCCATACACTACCCACCACTGTGACCTGTACGCTCTTGTTGGCTGGTCCTCATTACATGTTCGTCGTCAAACTCACTGGCTCCAGGCCATCTATAAATCACTGCTAGGCAAATCCCCGCCTTATCTTAGCTCATTGGTCACCATAGCAACACCCACCCGTAGTATGCGCTCCAGCAAGTATATCTCACTGGTCATCCCCAAAGCCAACACCTCCTTTGGCCGCCATTCCTTCCAGTTCTCTGCTGCCAATGACTGGAACAAATTGCAAAAATCTCTGAAGCTGGAGACTCTTATCTCCCTCACTAACTTTAAGCATCAGTTGTCAGAACACCTTACCGATCACTGCACCTGTACACAGCCCATCTGAAATTAGCCCACCCAACTACCTCATCCCTATATTGTTATTTATTTTGCTCATTTGCACCCCAGTATGTCTATTTGCACATAATCTCTTGCACATCTATCATTCCAGTGTTAATACTAATTGTAATTATTTTGCACTATAGCCTATTTATTGCCTTACCTCCATAACTTGCTACATTTGCACAAACTGTATATATATTTTCTGTTGTATTTTTTGACTTTATGTTTTGTTTTACCCCATATGTAACTCTGTGTTGTTGTTTTTATCGCACTGCTTTGCTTTATCTTGGCCAGGTCGCAGTTGTAAATGAGAACATGTTCTCAACTGGCTTACCTGGTTAAATAAAGGTGAAATAAAATTTTAATACACATTTTTTTTTAAACGTATGTCATGCAATAAAATGCAAATAAATTACTTAAAAATCATACAATGTGATTTTCTGGAATTTTGTTTTAGATTCCGGCTCTCACAGTTGAAGTGTACCTATGATAAAAAATTACAGACCTCTACATGCTTTGTAAGTAGGAAAACCTGCAAAATCGGCAGTGCATCAAATACTTGTTCTCCCCACTACATACATATATACATACATCCATACGCACACACATATCCTTTTTTAAATTGTATTTCCCTTCATTACTTTCCAACCCCACCACCCCTTCCCCAATTGGAGTAAACTAGTGAACAACAACGCTTAGGCCTCTACTTCCATCCCATACATACTATATACATTTTATGGACACAGTCAAATTCTACAATAATTATATTTTGTTTGTTTTTACTCCTGAACTTCCTCCGATCATTTTCATGATGTCCATCTGGTTTGCTTCTATATGCCATATTTTTCTAACTGTGCTCTTTCACAAAAGCTCTCAACCTATAACCTATATACTTATTATGGACACAGTATGCTTTACATTAGTTATCTTGTTGTTATTAGTTGTTGGTATTAGTCCCATCCTTCAGCTCCAATCAACATCTCCCATCTACAGTGAGGGAAAAAAGTATTTGATCCCCTGCTGATTTTGTACGTTTGCCCACTGACAAAGACATGATCAGTCTATCATTTTAATGGTAGGTTTATTTGAACAGTGAGAGACAGAATAACAACAAATAAATCCAGAAAAACGCATGTCAAAAATGTTATAAATTGATTTGCATTTTAATGAGGGAAATAAGTATTTGACCCCTCTGCAAAACATGACTTAGTACTTGGTGGCAAAACCCTTGTTGGCAATCACAGAGGTCAGACGTTTCTTGTAGTTGGCCACCAGGTTTGCACACATCTCAGGAGGGATTTTGTCCCACTCCTCTTTGCAGATCTTCTCCAAGTCATTAAGGTTTTGAGGATGAAGTTTGGCAACTCGAACCTTCAGCTCCCTCCACAGATTTTCTATGGGATTAAGTTCTGGAGACTGGCTAGGCCACTCCAGGACCTTAATGTGCTTCTTCTTGAGCCACTCCTTTGTTGCCTTGGCCGTGTGGTTTAGGTCATTGTCATGCTGGAATACCCATCCACGACCCATTTTCAATGCCCTGGCTGAGGGAAGGAGGTTCTCACCCAAGATTTGACAGTACATGGACCCGCCCATCGTCCCTTTGATGCGGTGAAGTTGTCCTGTCCCCTTAGCAGAAAAACACCTCCAAATCATAATGTTTCCACCTCCATGTTTGACGGTGGGGATGGTGTTCTTTGGGTCATAGGCAGCATTCCTCCTCCTCCAAACACGGCGAGTTGAGTTGATGCCAAAGAGCTCGATTTTGGTCTCATCTGACCACAACACTTTCACCCAGTTCTCCTCTGAATCATTCAGATGTTCATTGGCAAACTTCAGACGGGCCTGTATATGTGCTTTCTTGAGCAGGGGGACCTTGCGGGCATTGCAGGATTTCAGTCCTTCACGGCGTAGTGTGTTACCAATTGTTTTCTTGGTGACTATGGTCCCAGCTGCCTTGAGATCATTGACAAGATCCTCCTGTGTTGTTCTGGGCTGATTCCTCACCATTCTCATGATCATTGCAATTCCACAAGGTGAGATCTTGCATGGAGCCCCAGGCTGAGGGAGATTGACAGTTATTTTGTGTTTCTTCCATTTGCGAATAATCGCACCAAATGTTGTCACCTTCTCACCAAGCTGCTTGGCGATGGTCTTGTAGCCCATTCCAGCCTTGTGTAGGTCTACAATCTTGTCCCTGACATCCTTGGAGAGCTCTTTGGTCTTGGCCATGGTGGAGAGTTTGGAATCTGATTGATTGATTGCTTCTGTGGACAGGTGTCTTTTATACAGGTAACAAGCTGAGATTAGGAGCACTCCCTTTAAGAGTGTGCTCCTAATCTCAGCTCGTTACCTGTATAAAAGACACCTGGGAGCCAGAAATCTTTCTGATTGAGAGGGTGTCAAACAGGGGCGGCCTGTTCAATAGGGCGATATGGGCGACGCACTGCCAAACGGGAAAAGGAAGGGATTTCTTTTCTAATCAATTATATCACGGCAACAGTAGTTATCAGTGTTGTAATCTAGACGTCTGATCTGCCACAGTGCCACACTGCCACTAAATGTCCAATTGCTTCAAATGGCCACCCCCCCTTTTGGGGCGATTTCAGTCAGGTTGAAAATCGCCCAGAAGTCTGTCATAGACTCCCATGTAAAATCTATTTTTTTCAAATTTCAGAGCTTTCAATACAATCTCTATGGGTGGCTGAGGGCTTGCACTTACGCGCTTTCGTCATACGTAACGTAACCATGAACGTAACTAAGAAAAGAGCGGATTGTGTCTTTGAAAGAAGTTCCTTTTTGTCGGCGAACAAATGAAGATAAATTGGCAACGAAACAATTAGGACCTCCCAGACCAAATTTAATAATTCAACAGGTTTCTACTAAAGGCGGAAAGTCCTACACCCGAGGATTTTCCAAAAATTGGTACTGAACGAAAAAATAACATTGCCACTCAACTGGATGAGGGATACAGGCTAGCTGTCCGCCGCCACAACGATGAGGTTAGTGTTGATAATCACAAGTTTACTGGAGAACTGAGACCAAGTAGAGACTTTGGACAGGGTGGATATGGTATAATAAAGGCAGTTTATTCAGAGGTAAAGATATCTGGAATCGCGTGCACGGACCCGTTCGTCAAACTCTTAGGGAGCTATACATTAAGCCCCATTACTTACCATATCAGATAAGAGAAATTGCTGCAGCTACATATATTTTACATCCTGGCCCTACATAGTTCACTATTTGCATCACTTACCAAAATATTACATGTGGTCATATATGCTTGGAAAGTGGAGATGCCATAGAACGTCAAAAAAGTAAACATTGCTGGAGACACATTGCCGTTTTGGAGAAGACATCGCGTTTGCTAGCGAAGAGATATATGCATTGCGAGTCTCATGATTCTATACGTATTGCGATTCGATACTGTGATTTTATTGCGCACCATATGTCTGTTGCAGAGGGATCAGAAAGCCATGAGAACGAGTTTTGATCAGTCATGGAAATAAAAGTGCTGAAAACAAATTGGCTCCCAATGTGAAAAGATTGAGAACAAGCTATGAAGGAACAATAATGGTGTTTTGGTGCAGGTACAGCCAACTAGCGCTAAAATATTGCGATATTGTCAATACAGTATATCGTAAAGTATCACTATGTAACTCGATTTCTTTCACCCCAATCCCTCAAATTAACGGTAAATAACTGAATTGTTTGCCCCACATTTAGCTAAGATGATTAGCTAGCCAGCTAAAATGTTTTATTTAGTTAGCAGTCGCATCTACAATAGTTTACTGTCAATAACATGTCTCCAAAAATGACGTGGTGTCTCCAATTGTGTTGACATTTTACAATTGTGATGCGCATCCATGAGTATCCACTTTCTGTAGCTCAGCTGGTAGAGCATGGCGCTTGTAACGCCAAGGTAGTGGGTTCGATCCCCGGGACCACCCATACACAAAAATGTATGCACGCATGACTGTAAGTAGCTTTGGATAAAAGCGTCTGCTAAATGGCATATTATTATTATTATTATTATCTGAAGAGAGCCCCGAAACATTGTGTGCACTGTGCAGACATTTTATGCAATAAATGAAGTAGGTTGAATCTAGTAGTTCTGATCTTCTGATTGGTCCTGATGAGTTGGGCGAGGTCCCCTCCAGGCTACTGTCACTGTTGCATTGGCTCTGAGTCGGGTTCTCTGTCTTCAAATGTTCAGCCTAAGAGAGGGGATTTTTGTGTGTGTGTGTGTGTGTGTTTAACAGTGATGATGTGTGTGTGTGTGTGTGTGTGTGTGTGTGTGTGTGTGTGTGTGTGTGTTTTAACAGTGATGATGTGTGTGTGTGTGTGTGTTTGTGTGTGTGTGTGTGTGTGTCCTCAGAGCAAGAACTCGTGAGTTGGAAGAACTGAGAGGCCTATGGCGTGGGTGTTGTCCTTGGCCACCTGCTGACAAGGCTGACAAGATAGGACCCTTTTGTCCATTGTTATTGGATAGGAACAGAACTTATAACCAGCTCCTGACCTAAATAGATCTTAGCACAACATTTTACTCAACATATCATATTCCATATTCACTATAACAAATATATTTACTACGACATTAGCAAGAACCGCCACATCCTCAGCCGGCTAATCCAGTGTGTGAAGTTTTGCGGAGTGTTTGAGTTAGCTTTGCGAGGCAAAGATGAAACTGAGGGCTCCACCAACCCTGGTAAGCCAACACTTTTGAGATCAGTCAATAAATGCTTCTGGTATTGACTTATATGCTGCCCCTGTCTTCATGTTGTTGCTGGACATATCTTTTTTAAAATGTGTGTAGGTCACCTAAATCATCAGAAAAATTGCCCCCCCTGAGAATTTTTTCAGGAGCCGCCACTGGTGTCAAATACTTATTTCCCTCATTAAAATGCAAATACATTTATAACATTTTTGACATGCGTTTTTCTGGATTTTTTTGTTGTTATTCTGTCTCTCACTGTTCAAATAAACCTACCATTAAAATTATACACTGATCATTTCTTTGTCAGCGGGCAAACGTACAAAATAAGCAGGGGATCAAATACTTTTTTCCCTCACTGTATCTCTTAACACCATCCATATTGGATTTCTATTTGCCATATATTTTTCAACTGTACTGTGATGTTTTACAAAAGTTCTGAACCTTTCTATTCTCATTGTTTCTACAGATCGTAAATTGAAAATAAACATTTTATTATATTATTGATCGATTGACTATGACTTTTCAGATCACCCAGTAGTGCTATGTGCAGGGTTAGCTCCAGGTAAATATTAATATAATCATTTAAATTGACAAATTCTAAGTTTTGAATCCGGCATCGTTTTGCGTATCAATTCATAAATTCGTCTCCTGAGTGGCGCAGTGGTCTAAGGCACTGCATCGCAGTGCTAGCTGTGCCACTAGAGATCCTGGTTCGAATCCAGGCTCTGTCGCAGCCGGCCGCGACCGGGAGACTCATGGGCAGCGCACAATTGGCCTAGCGTTGTCCAGGGTAGGGGAGGGAATGGCCGGCAGGGATGTAGCTCAGTTGATAGAGCATGGTGTTTGCAACGCCAGGGTTGTGGGTTCAATTCCCACGGGGGACCAGTATGAAAAAAAAATATATATATGTATTCACTAACTGTAAGTCGCTCTGGATAAGAGCGTCTGCTAAATGACTAAAATGTAAATGTAATAAACACTATGCCATGTAGTCCCCTGTAGCTCAGTTGGTAGAGCATGGCCCTTGCAATGCCAGGGTTGTGGGTTCATTTCCCACGGGGGGCCAGTATGAAAATGTATGCACTCACTAACTGTAAATCGCTCTGGATAAGAGTGTCTGCTAAATGACTAAAATGTAAAATTAATCGGTACATCAAAAATCTACCTCCTACAAAATCTCTTTCTACCAGACAAGACTTGGTAGAAATGTGATACACGGTATCCCAAAAGTTAATACATCAGAAAACTATCCTCTGACCTCGTCCTCAGGCCAGCAAATGAGAGTGAAGTAGACCATTCCATGCACTACTTGGTAAATACTTTCGGCTGGATCTGCTGGAAATGGCTGCGTGTGATTTATCGAATAGCATATTTTGTTCGTTATTTCAGTATAGCGTTAATGACCGACATTAGTGCCAGTGGAGTGCCGAGTGATTACTGTCCAGCAGTAGTCCCACTGTGTCCAGAGAGAAAAATGACAGCCAAAGCTCTGGAGATGGGTAATCAATACTGTATTTATGCTTCGTGAGGAAACAACATTACTCACTCTCGAGCACAACAGCACTTTTATCGATATGCCTCTCATAGAATTTTCTGAGGAAAGATAATGAACATTTATTTATTTAGAGCATCAAAAGAACACACCTGTCAATAGTTCCGGGGGTGTTGTAGGAAATACAATATGCCTTTAAAAAAAAAAGGCTTTTAGGACAACCCTGTCCTCAGATCCAGTGTTCAATGGTTTAATGTAATTCTGCACGTTCCGAATAAAGTTAAGTGTGTCTCTGGACCAAAACAGAACTCATCAGTGCATCCTTTTGTCAAATTGCAAACAAGCCTTAAAGAACATAATGGCAAGAAAGAAAATGTAATAGTCCATTGTTCTGCTCTTTCCATGACATAGACTGACCAGGTGAATCCAGGTGAAAGCTATGATCCCTTATTGATGTCACTTGTTCAATCCACTTCAATCAGTGTAGATGAAGGGGAGATGACAGGTTAAAGAAGGATTTTTAAGCCTTGAGACAATTGAGACATGGATTGTGTATGTGTGCCATTCAGAGGGTAAATGGGCAAGACAAAAGAGTTAAGTGCCTTTGAGCGGGGTATGGTACTAGGTGCCAGGCGCACTGGTTTGTGTCAAGAACTGCAATGCTACTGGGTTTTTCACGCTCAACAGCTTCCCATGTGTATCAAGAATGGTCCACCACCCAAAGGACATCCAGATAACTTGGGGGGGGGTGCAACTCAATATTAGGAAGATGTTCTTAATGTTTTGTAATTGAATACTCTGTCAAATTCATCCCAAATGGACTTCTTTAGCCTCCATCTGATTATACTGATGGTCTTTTGGTTGTGTGTATGAGGAGAGCAGTGCACACTCTATAGGTAACCGTAATGATCTCAGTTCATGCGTGCACAGGAAAGTTCATCCACAGAGCCCTTGCCCCGGCAGCAGCAGCCTGCCTCCTAGATATCCAAGTAAGTGTAGCTTTAAATGGCAGGAAGGCTCTCTGTGTTCTAAGCCATGTCTAATTTAACACCAAAGCCTACAAACACTCTGAAGTAATCCCTCCAATCTTCCTATGCAGTCCGCAACCTTTGATGAAAGTCAATGAAGATCAAGGGGATCTGTCAAGTGCTTTCCAATTTCCCAAACCTAATATAACAGACAGTCATCCTTCAAAGGAGCCTTGCGTCACTGCTCGCAAGTTCCTCCTCAACAGGTCCACATCCACAGCTACTCAGTTCTGCCATATGGCAGGGGGGTTTGTTGTGTGCCCCATTAGATTTGGGCTTCTGTTGGAAATTCATTTTTGAGGAGGGCAGGAAACGTGTCCCAATTTAATTGAAAGGTGCGGGATACAGCTTCATGTTTAGATTAACTTATACATAAAACTGTGAATTTTAAGACATTCCCTCCCAACCCAGAGGAATTTTGGTTTGGAAATCTTCCCATGGCCAAAGCTGATACAGATTTTTCAAGTGAGGGAGATTTAAGTGAGGGGCATGGAAAGCCTCAGCATGATTATCTGTGTGCTTACATCCACTCAGTAGCTACTGCTATCACGACTTCAGCTCAAGTTCCTAGGCCAGGTCTGAGGTCCCCTACAGCCTTAACCATGAGTCCTAATATCCCTCTAACTTTTACCAAAATCTTCTTGGTAATCTGAAAAGATAGATTGATAGAGACAAGGTTGTTGGTAATACCACCAGGTACTTAATGGGACCGATTCAGTAAATACCCCTCTCTCCGTCTCACTTGCTCGCTCTCTCGCTAGCTCGCTCACTCACTATCACCGTTGATCGACCTATGCTATTACCAGTGCCTGAGTTGAAGGTAATATGAATATTTTATTTGAGCACTGGCTCAGTGGTAAAACCCTACCAGAAATAGTAAAACATGGAATGATTGTATCAGAAAGCCAACATCATAAACCAAACATAGACCTGAGCCAATATCTGCTCTTAGCATGTGTTACCTTCCCCCTACATGAACGGTTAAGTGAGTTGTCAGATGGGCGTATGTCACACTGGTCAAGCTCTACACTGTGTCTTTCCTGTTCTGCCATGGTTTTTAGCCTTCAATACTCCTCACCATGGTCTAACCGCTCCAAGGTAGTGTACACACATCCAGCAAACATTTTATTAAATTCAAAGCTACTTAGTCAATATATAGTATATCGACCCATATGAATTCAAACCCGTGATATTGGTCTTGCATGCACCATGTTCCAACGAACTTAGCCATATAACACTGATATGATATTACACTGGTATGCAAAATATGATGGTACGAAAAAGGACAATGAAGAGTCACGGTGGTCAAAATATTGATGAAAGAAACTTTGGGAGCATCTAAGCAGTGAATTGTATTTGATTTATTTGATTTATCTTGTTCCCTATTCATGTAGGACAAGCAAAGTAGGGAATGAGACACTACAGCCCAAAATGTGGTCTCAAGGGAGCTAGTGACAACCCTTATTCTCCACTAACGCTTCCCCCTACATTCATAAAAACCATCACAGTAGCCTTTTGACATTAACACCAGACACTGTGATGACATTGGGGAATTACACTATATATACAAAAGTATGTGGACACCCCTTCAAATGAGTGGATTCAGCTATTTCAGCCAAACCCATTTCTGGAAATCGAGCACACAGCCATGCAATCTCCATAGACAAACACTGGCAGTAGCATGGCCCGTACTGAAGAACTCAGTGACTTTCAATGTGGTACCGTCATAGGATACAACCTTTCAAACGAAGTCAGTTCGTCAAATTTCTGCCCTGTTAGAGCTGCCCCAGTCAACTGTAAGTGCTGTTATTGTGAAGTGGAAACGTCTAGGAGCAACAACGGCTCAGCCGCGAAGTGGTAGGCCACACAAGCTCACAGAACGAGACCGTCGAGTACTGAAGCGCTTAGTGCGTAAAAATCGTCTGTCCTCGGTTGCACTCACCACCGAGTTCCAAACTGCCTCTGGAAGCAACGTCAGCACAATAACTGTTTGTTGGGAGCTTCATGAAATGGGTTTCCATGGCCAAGCAGCCGCACACAAGCCTAAGATCACCATGTGCAATGCCAAGTGTCGGCTGGAATGGTGTAAAGCTCGCCGCCATTGGACTCTGGAGCAGTGGAAATGCCTTCTCTGGAGTGATGAATCACGCTTCACCATCGGGTAGTCCGACGGACAAATCTGGGTTTGGCAGATGCCAAAAGAACGCTACCTGCCCGAATGCATAGTGCGAACTGTAAAGTTTGGTGGAGGAGGAATAATGGTCTGGGGCTGTTTTTCATGGGTCGGGCTAAGCCCCTTAGTTCCAGTGAAGGGAAATCTTAATGCTACAGCATACAATGACATTCTAGACGATTCTGTGCTTCCAACTTTGTGGCAACAGTTTGGGGAAGGCCCTTTCCTGTTTCAGAGATCGGTGTGGAAGAACTTGACTGGCCTGCACAGAGCCCTGACCTCAACCCCATTGAACACCTTTGGGATGAATTGGAACGCTGACTGCGAGCCAGGCCTAATCGCCCAACATCAGTGGCTGACCTCACTATTGTGGCTGAGTGGAAGCAAGTCCCTGCAGCAATGTTCCAACATCTAGTGGAAAGCCTTCCCAGAAGAGTGGAGGCTGTTATAGTGGCAAAGGGGGGACCAACTCCATATTAATGCCCATGATATTGGAATGAGATGTTCGACGAGCAGGTGTCCACATACTTTTAGTCACCCAGACTATTTACATTGACACCCCCCCCTTTTTATTTACACTGCTGCTACTCGCTGTTTATTATCTATGCATAGTCACTTTACCCCTACCTACAGTAGGGGAAAAAAGTATTTAGTCAGCCACCAATTGTGCAAGTTCTCCCACTTAAAAAGATGAGAGAGGCCTGTAATTTTCATCATAGGTACACGTCAACTATGACAGACAAATTGAGAATTTTTTTCTCCAGAAAATCACATTGTAGGATTTGTTATGAATTTATTTGCAAATTATGGTGGAAAATAAGTATTTGGTCACCTACAAACAAGCAAGACTTCTGGCTCTCACAGACCTGTAACTTCTTCTTTAAGAGGCTCCTCTGTCCTCCACTCGTTACCTGTATTAATGGCACCTGTTTGAACTTGTTATCAGTATAAAAGACACCTGTCCACAACCTCAAACAGTCACACTCCAAACTCCACTATGGCCAAGACCAAAGAGCTGTCAAAGGACACCAGAAACAAAATTGTAGGCCTGCACCAGGCTGGGAAGACTGAATCTGCAATAGGTAAGCAGCTTGGTTTGAAGAAATCAACTGTGGGAGCAATTATTAGGAAATGGAAGACATACAAGACCACTGATAATCTCCCTCGATCTGGGGCTCCACGCAAGATCTCACCCTGTGGGGTCAAAATGATTGTAGGATTTTTAATGAATTTATTTGCAAATTATGGTGGAAAATAAGTATTTGGTCAATAACAAAAGTTTCTCAATACTTTGTTATATACCCTTTGTTGGCAATGACACAGGTCAAACGTTTTCTGTAAGTCTTCTCAAGGTTTTCACACACTGTTGCTGGTATTTTGGCCCATTCCTCCATGCAGATCTCCTCTAGATCAGTGATGTTTTGGGGCTGTCGCTGGGCAACACGGACTTTTAACTCCCTCCAAAGATTTTCTATGGGGTTGAGATCTGGAGACTGGCTAGGCCACTCCAGGACCTTGAAATGCTTCTTACGAAGCCACTCCTTCGTTGCCCGGGCGGTGTGTTTGGGATCATTGTCATGCTGAAAGACCCAGCCACGTTTCATCTTCAATGCCCTTGCTGATGGAAGGAGGTTTTCACTCAAAATCTCACGATACATGGCCCCATTCATTCTTTCCTTTACACGGATCAGTCGTCCTGGTCGCTTTGCAGAAAAACAGCCCCAAAGCATGATGTTTTCACCCCCATGCTTCACAGTAGGTATAGTGTTCTTTGGATGCAACTCAACATTCTTTGTCCTCCAAACACGACGAGTTGAGTTTTTACCAAAAAGTTATATTTTGGTTTCATCTGACCATATGACATTCTCCCAATCCTCTTCTGGATCATCCAAATGCACTCTAGCAAACTTCAGACGGGCCTGGACATGTACTGGCTTAAGCAGGGGGACACGTCTGGCACTGCAGGATTTGAGTCCCTGGCGGCGTAGTGTGTTATTGATGGTAGGCTTTGTTACTTTGGTCCCAGCTCTCTGCAGGTCATTCACTAGGTCCCCCGTGTGGTTCTGGGATTTTGCTCACCGTTCTTGTGATCATTTTGACCCCACGGGGTGAGATCTTGCGTGGAGCCCCCAGATCGAGGGAGATTATCAGTGGTCTTGTATGTCTTCCATTTCCTAATAATTGCTCCCATAGTTGATTTCTTCAAACCAAGCTGCTTACCTATTGCAGATTCAGTCTTCCCAGCCTGGTGCAGGTCTACAATTTTGTTTCTGGTGTCCTTTGACAGCTCTTTGGTCTTGGCCATAGTGGAGTTTGGAGTGTGACTGTTTGAGGTTGTGGACAGGTGTCTTTTATACTGATAACAAGTTCAAACAGGTGCCATTAATACAGGTAACGAGTGGAGGACAGAGGAGCCTCTTAAAGAAGAAGTTACAGGTCTGTGAGAGCCAGAAATCTTGTTTGTTTGTAGGTGACCAAATACTTATTTTCCACCATCATTTGCAAATAAATTCATTAAAAATCCTACAATGTGATTTTCTGGAAAAAAAATTCTCAATTTGTCTGTCATAGTTGACGTGTACCTATGATGAAAATGACAGGCCTCTCTCATCTTTTTAAGTGGGAGAACTTGCACAATTGGTGGCTGACTAAATACTTTTTTCCCCCACTGTAAATACTTTTTTCCCCCACTGTACATGTACAAATTACCTCGACTAACCTGTACCCACGCACATTGACTCGGTTCTGGTACCCCCTGTATATAACCTCGTTAATGTTATTTTATTGTGTTACTTTTTATTTTATTTTTTACTTTAGTTTATTTGGTAAATATTTCTCTATTTCTTGAACTGCATTGTTGGTTAAGGGCTCGTAAGTAAGCATTTCACTGTAAGGTCTACACCTGTTTTATGTTTGGCTCAGTAGATAAAAAAATATCCAAGCATGAATAAAATCATAAAATTAAGGTTGCAATATGTAACTTTTTGGGTGATCGACCAAATTCGAATAGAAATGTGTGTTATATATCTGTCATTCTCATTGAAAGCAAGTCTAAGAAGTGGTAGATCTGTTTTATGTGCGCTATTTATATGCTTCCCGTTCTTAAAGGAAAACCATCTTTTGGTATTTGTTTCATTAGTCCATTGTGGAAATGGTTCCAAAATGTTTTGCAGCAATCAAGTTTTCAAGATATGTAACTTTAAAAATACAGAAAAATGGCGCATATGATGCATTGATTGCTGACATGCAAAACATTTTGGGACTATATCAACAATGGACTAATAAAACAAATATCAAAAGAGAGTTTTTGGGTGGCGTTATCCTTCAAGTTTAGTTCTTGCTTCTTTTACTTTCGTTTTTGTACACCAGCTTCAAACAGCTGAAAATATAATATTTTGTGTTATGGAAAATATATTTCACAGCGGTTACGATGGTACAATGATTCTCTACACTATACTTGCTTGTTTTGTCACATAAACTGAAATTAGGTGAACTATTAGAAATTTAGCAACCAGGAAATGGCGGAGCGATTTCTGCATAGTGCATCTTTAAATCACAGTGCATTACATCTATTTTAACATAATTGTCACAAAAAAATAATGCAATGACTTGATAGATGACAGAATCCTCTATCTGTATTCCTCTACTCTAAGGTACTGTGCATATACAGCATCAAGTCAACCCCTTCCCAAGGCTATGAAGTGCTTTGTCAATATCTTTCTCTCCCACTTTTTAATGGTAAGAAAGTAGATGCTATATAAGACAGACGTATACATACACCATGTAGTCCCGTGTAGCTCAGTTGGTAGAGCATGGCGCTTGCAACGCCAGGGTTGTGGGTTCGATTCCCACAGGGGACCAGTATTAAAAATGTATGCACTCACTAACTGTAAGTCGCTCTGGATAAGAGCGTCGACTAAAATGTAAAATACACAAATGAGCACCAAATCTAACTGCAGCATACTTCTTCCTTTACATTATGGAATCATGGCAGTTGTAATCAAACCATGCAATACACCTTCCACTACCAATTACCCTACAGAGATATCCACCAGGGACCTATAGATTCCCTCCAGGCTGTGGTGCTGTGAATTGCACTCTGTAAACTGAACGTAATTGGCAGGTGGATGACTTCTAGTAGGCAGAGGGGTGGGGTGGTGCGCCTCCACATATAAGATACGTAAGGTCACTTGTCAGCCCACATCACAATATGGGTGTACGGTACGCAAGCATCCACAGCTGTTGGAGGATGAAAGAAAATACATGGCATTTGGTTATACAGTAACAATCGCCAAATTCAGATTATTAGGTAACAGCAGTACTGCACAAACACCTCAAAATGGTACACATTTTTACATACAGTGCATTCGGAAAGTATTCAGACCCCTTTACTTTTTTCACTCTTTGTTACGTTACAGCCTTATTCTAAAATAGATTAAATTGTTTTTCCCCTCATCAATCTACACACAATACCCCAACAGCTATAAACACTAATATGTCCAACAACTATAAACACTATACACAATTTCCGTACATGTCCCTTGGGGTTGTTTTAATGGGTAACATTTGGCTGGATTCAAGCACAGAAATCACATGCTACAATCTTAAGTGTGTATAAAACTATTGTTATTATTTGTATTTACCCTCAGCTTGTTGGTTTCAGAGGGAACGGCGGGTGCTCGAACAGCGAGTGAAATGCGAGCCCTTGATTTCTTGTAAGATGCTGATTGAATTAGACAGAATCTGGCAACCAGTTTAGCCTTGACTGTATCTCCAAGGTCATTGCACTTGAGACATCTGTGGCTCCATCTGGGGACCGGTCTATACTGCATTGTTTGTTTTCTTATGAATGCTCTTCAATTGTGTTGATGAAAATTATATCAAATCAAATCAAATTTTATTGGCCACATGCGCCGAATACAACAGGTGCAGACATTACAGTGAAATGCTTACTTACAGCCCTTAACCAACAGTGCATTTATTTTTAACAAAAAAGTAAAAATAAAACAACAACAAAAAAAGTGTTGAGAAAAAAAGAGCAGAAGTAAAATGAAATAACAGTAGGGAGGCTATATATACAGGGGGGTACCGGTGCAGAGTCAATGTGCGGGGGCACCGGCTAGTTGAGGTAGTTGAAGTAATATGTACATGTGGGTAGAGTTAAAGTGACTATGCATAAATAATTAACAGAGTAGCAGCAGCGTAAAAAGATGGGGTAGGGGGGCAGTGCAAATGGTGTGTTTGGACCATGATAGTTCGTTGGTGATGTGGACACCAAGGAACTTGAAGCTCTCAACCTGCTCCACTACAGCCCCGTCGATGAGAATGGGGGCGTGCTCAGTCCTCTTTTTTTTCCTGTAGTCCACAATCATCTCCTTTGTCTTGGTCACGTTGGGGGAGAGGTTGTTATCCTGGCACCACACGGCCAGGTCTCTGACCTCCTCCCTATAGGCTGTCTCATTGTTGTCTGTGATCAGCCCTACCACTGTTGTGTTGTCGGCAAACTTAATGATGGTGTTGGAGTCGTGCCTGGCCATGCAGTCATGGGTGAACAGGGAGTACAGGAGGGGACTGAGCACGCACCCCTGAGGGGCCCCCGTGTTGAGGATCAGTGTGGCAGATGTGTTGTTACCTACCCTTACCACCTGGGGGTGGCCCGTCAGGAAGTCCAGGATCCAGTTGCAGAGGGAGGTGTTTAGTCCCAGGATCCTTAGCTTAGTGATGAGCTTTGAGGGCACTATGGTGTTGAATGCTGAGCTGTAGTCAATGAATAGCATTCTCACGTAGGTGTTCCTCTTGTCCAGGTGGGAAAGGGCAGTGTGGAGTGCAATAGAGATTGCATCATCTGTGGATCTGTTGGAGCGGTATGCAAATTGGAGTGGGTCTAGGGTTTCTGGGATAATGCTGTTGATGTGAGCCATGACTAGCCTTTCAAAGCACTTCATGGCTACAGACGTCAGTGCTACGGGTCGGTAGTCATTTAGGCAGGTTATCTTAGAGTCCTTGGGCACGGGGACTATGTTGGTCTGCTTGAAACATGTTGGTATTACAGACTCAGTCAGGGACATGTTGAAAATGTCAGTGAAGACACTTGCCAGTTGGTCAGCACATGCTCGGAGTACACGTCCTGGTAATCCGTCTGGCCCTGCGGCCTTGTGAATGTTGACCTGCTTAAAAGTCTTACTCACATCTGCTACGGAGAGCGTGATCACATAGTCATCCGGAACAGCTGGTGCTCTCATGCATGCTTCAGTGTTGCTTGCCTCGGGCGAGCATAGAAGTGGTTTAGCTCGTCTGGAATTCTTGTGTCACTGGGCAGCTCGCGGCTGTGCTTCCCTTTGTAGTCTGTAATAGTTTTCAAGCCCTGCCACATCCGACGAGCGTCAGAGCCATTGTAGTACGATTCAATCTTAGTCCTGTATTGACTCTTTGCCTGTTTGATGGTTCGTCGGAGGGCATAGCAGGATTTCTTATAAGCGTCCGGGTTAGAGTCCCGCTCCTTGAAAGCGGCAGCTCTACCCTTTAGCTCAGTGCGGATGTTTCCTGTAATCCATGGCTTCTGGTTGGGGTATGTACGTATGGTCACTGTGGGGACGACATCATCGATGCACTTATTGATGAAGCCAGTGACTGATGTGGAGTACTCCTCAATGCTATCTGAAGAATCCCGGAACATGTTCCAGTCTGTGCTAGCAAAACAGTCCTGTAGCTTAGCATCTGCGTCATCTGTGTCATCTGACCACTTTTTTATTAACCGAGTCACTGGTGCTTCCTGCTTATATGGTAGCCTTTGAAGAACATTTCTCTGACATGGTTAATAGATAATATAGTAGATATGCAGAATGTGGGTATGCGGTTTGTTTTCTAATCTAAAATACAGCAAGGCTGTGACTATGGACTCTGAAGTTGTGCTCTCCTCTCCTGATTCAATGATTGACTGCAGCCCTTAATCTGAACACAGCCAAGTTGTCCATCTCTCCAGTCATTGATAGCAGGGAGTAGATCACTCCTCTCTAATAACACAAACATCCCATCCTATTTTCGCTGAGCCTTGCAAACTGTCAGTAGATAGCACCGCTTTAAATGACAGCTGCTTATCCGAGCAAACTTCAGTCCATTTTGTGAGTGTGAAATCGGTGATACTGCGACCGCAAGAACTCTGGTATGTAGTTCAACATCCTTCACTCACAACCCTATTCTCGTCGCAGGTTGCCTAGCATTTCGCTCAAGGTTATGTAGCATCATGGCCCACCATAATAGTATTGGCTTATATACAGTGCATTCAGAAGGTATGGAGACCCCTTCACTTCTTCCACATTTTGTTACGTTACAGCCTTATTATAAAATGGATGAAATTGTTTTTTCCCTCATCAATCTACACACAATACCCCATAATGACAAAGCAAAAACATGTTTTTAGAAATTTTTGCAAATGTATTAAAAATAAAAAAGTATCACATTTACTTTAGTATTTAGACCCTTTAGTCAGTACTTTGTTGAAGCACCTTTGGCAGTGAT
Source organism: Coregonus clupeaformis (assembly GCF_020615455.1). Taxonomy (NCBI): domain Eukaryota; kingdom Metazoa; phylum Chordata; class Actinopteri; order Salmoniformes; family Salmonidae; genus Coregonus; species Coregonus clupeaformis. The sequence goes on along the minus strand of NW_025533686.1, from coordinate 359,148 downwards.
TACAGTCTCTAATCTTCTTCTTCCATTTAAGAATGATGGAGGCCACTGTGTTCTTGGGGATCTTCAATGTCGCAGACATTTTTTGGTACTCTTCCCCAGATCTGTGCCTCCACGCAATCCTGTCTTGGAGCTCTACGGACAATTCCTTCGACCTCATGGCTTGTTTTTTGCTCTGACATGCATTGTCAACTGTGGGACCTTATATAGACAGGTGTGTGCCTTTCCAAATCATGTCAAATCAATTGAATTCACCACAGGTGGACTCCAATCAAGTTGTAGAAACATCTCAAGGATGATCAATGGAAACAGGATGCACCTGAGCTCAATTTCAAGTCTCATAGCAAAGGGTCTGAATACTTATGTAAATAAAGTATTTCTGTTTTTTATTTTATATACATTTGCAAAACATTCTAAAAACCTATTTTCGCTTTGTCATTATGGGGTATTGTGTGTAGATTGATGAGGATTTTTATTTATTTAATCCATTTTAGAATAAGGCTGTAACGTAACAAAATGTGGAAAATGTGAAAGTGTCTGAATACTTTCCGAATGTGCTGTGCTGTATATGAAAAGTGTGTTATGATGTGACTTTGAAATGAGAAGCAAGAAACACAATGCCATATAATGCATACTAATGACTAATAAGAGTCCATTACATTTATTTTACTCTGCTTAACTATTGTGAAAACTTAATTTATTAAAATCAATTGAAACGTTCTATGGGGACAGTTGAAATCAATACCATATAATAATATTAACCTGAATCCTCAGACACCTTTGGAAAGCATAGGAAGAATTTTAAATAGTAATTACTGTTGGGTAATGTATCCAATGAATGTCAACAAGTCATCATGACAGCCTTATTTCACTAATTATTCATCTGAAGCGTAAATAATGAATTACAGGTTTATAGTTTGTAATTTAAATTGGACATGTATTTTTCCCCTCTCTAAAGACTATTTTGCAACCAGTACCCAATTAACTGTATTTGTGGCCTAGTTATGTCAGAGATGAGAAGCAATCATTACAACTATGTATAAGATGCTCTAATGAAAGCCGGGTGTGGAGAATCCTCTTCTGAGAGAATTCTACAATTCTCCCACATGAGAGAGGGGCAGGCATCTCTACAACTCCCTGCTGTGCTTTAAAATGTAAAATGTAATGTCTCTGTTATAAAACTTCAAGTATCTTAGTTTACTATATGGTGTCAACAGAACTTGAAGTCATAAAAATCTTTACACAACATCCCCCAGCTTGTTTGCAAAAATGCATACGACCACCATCAAAGATCACCGACACAGACTGTCTCCCCTTTTGTACCGAAACTTCCTATTTCCATCAAAGCTGTTGTGATTTTTTTTTATAAGGTATGACTTTTCTCACATAATAAAAACTGTAGATGGAAATGTGGTTACTGGTAGCTTCTGGGAACAATGTCACAGCATTTTTCACCCAAAAAAGATTGCCACTTTTCTCCAAGACAAATGTTGTTCTGTTCAAGACAGATTCTCATTTTCTTCGCCTGTATTTGTTTCAAATATTCATGCCTGCAGCCAGAAGATGGACAACAGAACAACCTAATTTTCACAATGCACTAAACACTTCCCACGTTGCCTAAACCTCAGAGGCACTTACATGAAGAAAGGTAATTTCCGAAAGAGGAGCTCAAATATTACCCCCAATATCACACACTGTGGGCCCAAACATCTTCATTAATACTCCTGAGTGCCAGAGTAAAAAGCGCAAAGATAGTGTTTTCATACCAATGAGATTTAGTTCATCCCAAATCCAAACCATATCGGATAGGGTTTGCCTGATTTTGGCTACGAGGGCAGTTTTAAGTACGATATTTAAGAGTCGTATCCCATCACCTTGATCTACTTTCCCTCCCCGTTGAGCAGAGGCCCAATTTAAACCTTAAACGGGCAAACCATTGGGAACTAAGTGAAGCATTCATTTCTTTCTTGTTCTAAGAAGAAACATTTTGTCATAGGAACGACCTGCAAAATATACACCAGAACAAAACATTATTGTTGTAACTAATCAACATTTGATATGGGAATTAGATAGTTAATTCATATTGAACAGAGGTATCCAATACTCCTATGTAACAGACATTGACAAGTAAATGTTTTCCTACCAACTCTGATCTTTGTTGAAGCCGGTTATATAAAGGAACATTTCTCAGTCTGTGGCAAGGTTAGAGTCTTTTACCTTCCCAAATTGGACTGTATTTCTGAAATTGTTCATTAAACAGCCAAAGATGTTCAATAGTCGATAATGCATGCTCTTCATACTCCTCTAAGTACAACCTTTGGCTTAGGTCAAAAGGTCCCAGTGAAGGAAGTTCTTGATTCTAACTCTCAAGATGTGAGAACTGTAGGTTAACAACACAGCAAACCTTCCAATGAAATGGAAAAAAGGGGGAATGCCTTGTCGTATTAATGTGAGAGAGCTGAAATTCTCTTCCACACCTGAAGCAATTTGCTTCAATCTGGGTGGCAGCTATCTTTATTAGGTCACCTTTCATGTCCATAGCATAATTATTTTGCACCTTCGATGGAGCAGCCTCTCTGATTGTACTTTCTATCACTGGAACAGCAATTTGTTGATTAAGAGGGAAAATGCTAGGCTAATGCCATATCCCTGCAATAATTTCAAGATTACAGAAAACGTTTTTTGATGAAAGGGCAGTGTAGTCTTGTATTTTGATGAAGCGCAGAGCTGATTTTGAAGTGAGTAGAGCTGACATTAGAAGGAATGATGAACATCTATCAAGTTCTATTTGGAGTAGGTCGCTTAGGTTTTCTCAAGAGCACTGATTGAGGTTAGCAATGAGTTGTCATACTTTATAATCAGTTTAAATACAACTGCTGCTATATTGTAGCATACAGTGCCTTACAAAAGTATTCAGACCCCTTGGATTTCTTAAAATTGTATTGTGTTATAAAGTGGGATTAAAAGTGATTTAATGGTCATTTCTTGTCAATAATATACACAAAATACTCTGTCAAAGATTAATAAAATATAATCGTTGCATACTGTAAGTATTCAGCCCCTTTGTTTAGGCAAGCCTAAATTAGTTCAGGAGTAAAATGTGGCTTAACAAATAACAATAGTTACCGGAGTTGCTCTGCTCCCATTGGCAGCGAACAGCCTGAGACAAAATTATGCACACACCTGCATCCAATAGGAGTACAGGTGTCCCTATAAGAGGGGACGCTTCCCCTCAATCAGCCTCCCAAGAAATTATCTTCAGTGAGACTGGAGGGTCGGCAGGGCCTTAAGTCCTATGGGGCTCCGCTCCACTCATAGAACTGGAGTTACAACTCCGGTAACTATCGTTCTATATCGTGGAGCTCCGCCCCATAGGGGAGCTCTGCTCCTATTGGTTTAAGGCGGAGCGCAACGCTCCCAAATGTACTACCTGCCGAGCCCAACACTTCCCACCTAAATGAAAAGGTCGGGCCTAGCAATGGCTGCGACCAAGTCCCACAGTACTGTAACACACTGTGTCACAATATACTGTGTCCTCGGTACAAATCTGCCCCACCTAGTCCAATGGCATTGCCAATGTCAAGTGGGCAGATAACCAGAATATGAATCATACTAATCTGAACCAGCAGATAGATGACGTCACAATTCCGTCAATATTTTATGACCGGTCCAATAGTAATGTAACAAAGTTACAAAACTATTTCCCTCATCATTCCCAGTAATACTGGTGGGCAGATCAATAACATGCCCTCTACTGTACTGAACATGTCAGTCAGGAGTCATGTCATATATGTCTTCCTCTAAAAGGAGCGGACCTGAAAGAGACCTACCTCTTTAGTCCTGCATTCCTAGCTCAAGGCCTCCCGTCAGCTACGCTCAGTACAGACCGAGCCAAAGAGTTAGAAGACATGTCCAAGAGATAGAAACTGATAAATGGAGACGGTGCCGACCACGACGCCGCTACACAAATACCCTCTAGCCCTGTTCCTCTGAAAAGGGCAGTAGAAGCCGCTACTCCACGAGTGGAGTGAGCTCTTATACCCTAAGGCAATTGTCGCCCCGCTGCCTCATAAGCTGTCACAATGCCTTCGCAAAGCCAATGAGACAGACACTGTTTCGAAAGTGGTCTACCTAGTGCAGTCGCACCGTGACACACAAACAGCTGAGGCGATTACCTAATCGCTGCTGTGCGCTCAACGTAACACACCAAAGCACGTACTGGGCACAGGCGATGGAGCCTTTCTTCTCTCCTCTCCCCATGGGGAGGGGGGGGGAAAAGCCCACAGCTCCACGGTCTGTGATCTATATGAGCTCTTAATAACCTTCGGCATAAAAGACAGGTTAGGACGTAACACCGCTCTGCTCAAATTGCCATTAATGGCAAGGCAGTCGGGTCTCGTCGAAAGAGCAAACAAATCACTGACACGCTTAGCAGTAGTCAAAGCGAGCAACAGTGCTGTCTTTAAAGACAGCATCTTGAGGGGAATTTGATTCAATGGTTTGTATGGCGACTCACAGAACGCTTCGAGTACCAGAGCCAAATCCCACTGAGGAACCGTGGCCCCTGGGCGATCGGGAGCCACCAATATGATTGACAGCCCGCCTGATCTCACCCTGGCTAACAGTGGGAGAATGCAGGACAGCGGTGAAAAAGCATACAGGAGAACTCTCGGCCACGGTCGGTGCGCAAATGCGTTCCTCCCCAGTGGCGGTTCGTCCTGAGCTCGAAGAGAGAACCAAAGAGGGCAATGCGCGTTCACGCGTTCCCAAATCTGGAGAACGATGTTCGGGTGCAGACGCCACTCGTCATCTCGAGGACCCCCTCGAGACATGATGTCTGCCCCTACGTTCAAGTAGCCTGGAATGTGTGCTGCTCTCAATGAGCGAAGGTGCTCGTGAGCCCACAGCCACAATTCCTCCGCCGCCCGGTGGAGTGCAGGAGACCTGACACCTCCCTGGCGATTGATGTGGGCTACTGTGTTTCCGTTGTCTGACCAGACCAGCACATCGCGACCCCGAAGGTTAGACGCGAAGTGGGTCAGAACCAGTAGAACCGTTTCCAACTCTAAGAGGTTGATGTGACGACTCAAAAGAGGCCACACACCTCCTATCGCTTGGGTCTGACATGTCCCTCACCATCCAGTCAGAGAGGCATCTGTAAACACTGGAATGTAGGAGGACACTTTGCCTATTGGGACTCCGTGCGTGAGAACACGCGGGTCTCTCCAATAGTTCAGATCTGCTCTGAGCGAGAGGGGAACCACCACCAACCGACGACGATGACGCACTGGGTCTAGCCGTAGTTGGGCGAACTATCGCTGTATTCTGTGCATGCGCAGAAGTCCCAGCGGAACCACGAAATGGGCAGACGACATGAGACCCAAGAGTGACATGACCGAAAGCGCCGTTACCGTGTGATTCGGACGAAACCGTCGTAGGGCTAGCAACATAGCAACCCTTCGAGGGTCCGGAATTCGAGCCCTCATCGTCACAGTGTCTATCTGTATCCCCAGATAGACAATCTGATGACTGGGCCAGGGTGCGCTCTTTTTCCAATTCACAGCAAACCCCAGACGCGTGAGACGTGGTCCTCTGTAGCTCAGCTGGTAGAGCATGGCACTTGTAACGCCAAGGTAGTGGGTTCGATCCCCGGGACCACCCATACACAAAAATGTATGCACGCATGACTGTAAGTCGCTTTGGATAAAAGCATCTGCTAAATGGCATATTATTATTATTATTATTATGAATCACTATCTGTGTCGTGTGAGTGAGTGAACACCAGCTCTGCTGACGGGGCGAGAACCAGTAGGTCGTCTAGGTAGGCTAGTAGCCTTATTCCCTGACGACGCAACGGTTCCAATGCCGCCTCCACACATTTGGAAAACGTGCGAGGTGCCAGGGCGTACCCGGATGGCATCCTCGTGAACTCGTACGCCACCCCTTGAAAGGCGACCCGCAGAAACTTCCTGTGACGCGGCTGCACCGGCACATGAAAGTACGCGTCCTTTAGGTCTATGCTCGTACAAAAGTCTCCCTTCTGGACACATTCCAGTAGACGTTTTGTTGTTAGCATTCGGAAGGGCCTTTTGGCTACGCTCTCGTTGAGAATGCGTAAATCCAATATCGGCCTCATTCCCTCTGTCTTTTTCGGCACCAGGAAATAGGCGAATATAGCCCTTTGTTCCTTTGCTCCCAGGGAACAACTGTGACCGCCTCCTTCACCAAAAGTTCCGTAATCTCTGCAACGAGAGCGGTTACTTTTTCGGGCGTTTTCATCACGGTCTCCACCACCCCCCTGAATGGGGGAGGGGTCTGATGGAATTGGATGGCATAACCCTTCTGCAACGTCTGGTCTAGCCAGAGGGAGAGGGTACAGCTTTGCCGCACTCCCAGCAATGCAGAGAAAGCGGAAGAGCACGAAGCTGTGGTACACTCAGTAGGAAGGACGTGTATTCCTTGACGGCCCTCGCCGCCGCTGTTCCCCAGCACTGAAGTGGTGGAACAGCCCAAGGCGGGCCTCCCAAGAAAGGGAGAGGAAACATTAGCGCATTCTGAGAGAAACGGGGGCGCCGATACGTTGGTTAAACTCGTAACCTCGATATCCCGGCCCTCCATGAACGCAGCACGGGTCTGAACTGCACTGACTGAGGCATTAGCCTGAGACAGAGCGCCATCCCCAAATAGTGATTGCGTCATCATTCCATTACTTGACTGTGACTGCAGTCTGCTATGTGAAACCTTCACTGCTCAGTCGCGCTTTTCGCCGTGCCATCCTCCATTCTCTCCCCCACGTCCCATCATGTGCGTCGTCGCTTCTGGCTAACCTTGGGCTGCCAGGTCGATGTCCGAATGACTTCCCTGGCCAGCGGAATCGTTGGGACCTCAGGTGCAGCTGGGGGGGCGGGGCCCTCTCTCCTGCTGCTCGAAGTCGCCGTCTGATGCCGGGCACGATGCCTTGCAGTAGAGCCAGGTCTACTGGAGGCGGTGGAGGTGGACGGTTTCTGCGTTGAGTGGCCAGACCTTCCTGCCAGTGGCAGGTGTCTAGCCAGCTGCTTCCTCTCCTCGTCCAGCTTCATAAAACGCTCCGTCGTGTCTTTGACGGCGACCCCGAAGAGGCCGTCGTCAGAGATGGGGGCGTTCAAGAGCGACGCTCTATCGGCTTATTTCATGGCCGTCATAGACAGCCACAGGTGTCGCTCCGTGACCACCGAGGTGGCCATGGACCTCCCCGCACAGACAGCCGACGCCTGTGTCAGGTGGAGGATAGCGGCAGAAATTCTGGACGACTCTTCCACCTCCCTGCTAAGCTCAATCCTACCTGTGGTTAGACGGGACAGAGAAGCCGCTAGGATGGCAATGCTATTAGCTGCTGCTACAGCTTGGGCTCCCAACGTAAAATACTTTTATACCAGCTGCGCTGTGAACCTATCCTTTTGCGTCGGCAAGGTGGCCTTTTTGGAAGAGGGCCAAGGGACTCGAACCAGTAGGAGATACACAGCCATGGCGCTCTCTAACCTGGGGATTCCCTTCGTGAAGCCCTGTTGTCTCCCTTCCACTCTGGTGAACGGGAGGTACGCCTTGGCCGGCGAACGCGCCGCCAGAGGTGCCTCCCATGAGCCCTCAACATATTTGCCAAGAGAGGGCATTGCCGGAGCCAGGGGCTCCGCCGCCCTCCTCGGCCGGGAATAAGGGCCGCCCTCCATCATATCCACTTCCGACCTGGAGGGAATGGGGGAAAGCTCTATCTCCAAACGTTTTGCAGCCCTCTCAATGAGCCCGGGAAAATCCGAGCACAGAGAGGCTGCTGCGTAGGACAGGGCTACTGATCTCTCGAGCCTGTGTCGTCATCGCCCAGGGATGAACAGGACCTCTCGCTCTCCAAAGGAAAGGGGGCCTTGAAGGTCTGGGTCATTGAGACGGACTGTTCCAAAGGAATATCCATCTCCTCCCCAACATCCCTGTCTTCCCCTGAGTCGGCGCCCTCGGATGACGCCTCAGAAGCTGAGGCTAACACCGATAGCACGTTCTCGAGGGGGATATCCTCCCTAAAAAACACCCAGTGCTGCTTCCTCTCCTTCAAAGAAAGGAGGGCGCAGCTGGCGCACATAGGGGGAACAATGAGGCCGTCCCTTGCGTGCTGTGACCCTAGACACACGAAACATAAGTCGTGGGGGTCAGCAGTCGCCATGGAGGAACAGCGACATTGAGCTCTGAAAAGAGCTTTTTGGGGTGGAAAATCTCCTGGTGTGCTCATTTTAGGACGACATCGATGATCTGGAAAATCGACTGCGTTTTCTTCGTCCTGAGTCTTCAGTCCAGTCCAGTCGCTGAAGATATAATGGGAGGCTGATTGAGAGGAAGCGTCCCCTCTTATAGGGACACCTGTACTCCTATTGGCTGCAGGTGTGTGCATAATTTTGTCTCAGGCTGTTCGCTGCCTAGGCAGCGGGGTAAAACAATAGGAGCAGAGCTCCCCTATGGGGCGGAGCTCCACGATATAGAACATAAAAATTACATGGACTTACTCCGTGTGAAATAATAGGGGTTGACATGATTTTAAATGACTAACCCTCTCTCCCCCATACATACAACATCTGTAGTGTCCCTCAGTCAAGTATTGAATTTCAAGCACAGATTCAACTACAAAGACCAGGAAGCTTTCGAAAGCCTCATAAAGAAGGGCAGTGATGGGTAGATGGGTAACCATAACAAATCAGACATTGAATATCTCTTTAAGCATGGTCTAGTTAATAATTATGCTGTGCATTATATATTAAACAACCCAGACACCACAACGATATAGTCGTCCTTCTGAACTGAGCTGCAGGACAGGAATGAAACTGTTCAGGGATGTTATCATGAGGCCATTGGTGATTTTAAAACAGCTACAGAGTTCAATGGCTGTGGTGGGAGAGAACTGAGGCTGGATCAACAGCATTGTAGAGACTCCACAATAATTACCTTAATGACAGAGTGAAAAGAAGAACACAAATATACATAATACAAAATATTCCAAAACATGTATGCAACAAGGCACTAAAGTAATATTGCAACAACAACAAAAAACATGGCAAAGGAATACACTTTTTGGCCTAAATGCAAAGCCCTGTGTTTGGGGCAAATCCAACGCAACACATTACTGAGTAACTGCCTCCTTATTTTCAAGCATGGTGGTGGCTGCATCATAGTATGGGTGTACTTGACATAGGCAAATACTTGGGATAAAAGGAAATGAGATAGGGCTAAGCACAGGCAAAATCCTAAAGGAAAACCTGCTTCAGTATGCTTTACACCAGACACTGGGAGTGGAATTCACCTTTCAGCAGGACAATTAGGCCAAATCTACACTGGAGTTGCTTACCAAGAAGACAGTGAATGTTCCTAAGTGGCCAAGTTACAGTTTTGACTTAAATCTGCTTGAAATACCATGGCAAGACTTGATAATTGCTTTCTAGCCATAATCCCCAACATCTTGACAGAGCTTAAAGAATTTTGAAAAGAATAATGGGCAAATGTTGTGCAATGTTCTTAGAGACTCACCCAAGAAGACTCACAGCTGTAATTGCTGCCAAAGGTGTTCTAACATGTATGAACTCAGGGTGCTGAATACCCATACAACTACTATATTTATTTTTATTCGTCTTTAAAAAATTTCGCAATTAAAACCATTTTAATATAACTTTGTAACAAAAAGAAAAGAAGAAATCCAAGGGGTCTGAATACTTTTGCAAGGCACTGTATGTGCCTTTAACAGAGCAAATGACTTAAGTAATGTCTTCAATTATCTCATGTTTGAACTAGCGCAGATCATACCTGGCTGTGATGGCAAGTAGACAACGCTAATAAAGACAAATGAACAATTTCTGGAATATTGCCACAGCTACAACGCCAAAGAAACAGTCAACCATTGATGTCTTAGATGTTCCACTATAGGTTTTATCAAATAACGGCTTATTAGACACTTAAACAGTGATTGCTTTTGAAGAGAGACTATAATATGACTGCTACAGTGTAATCTTTTATATACTTTATCATGATAGTGCAACCATGTTATAGCCTTTTCTCCAATATACTCTCTCAGATATCTGCGTTTTGCCACTTTCGCTGCTTCCTTCTGGCATTTCTGCTGAAAGAGAGCCAGAGAAAAGAAGAATGGTTTACTTGCAGTTTTGCTTTTCATAAGGATAATAAACCATTCCTGCAATCTACATGGCCATGCTAAGCTAAATTAGATCTATGAGGGTTTGACTGAAGTACATTTTTTGTAAACTTAATTGATCTTATCTGTCACCATTCTCCAAACATTCTTTAACATTAAAGTGTTTGGAATTTCTGCACCACTTCATAATGGATTCAGAAACACTTTCGATAACACTTCTGTGTTTCAGTAACACTTTTCAGTAACACTCTCTATAAGCCACTGTGTATAATGTATTTTAAGTACATTTATAGTGCCTTCTATCACCCCATAGTGCATCAGAAGACTTCTAATAAAGATTCCAGCCCACAGCTCCTTTTAACAGAATTTTATGAATGCTGTAAAGCTACATACTGTGCATCACAGACAGATAGTATAATGCATTGTATTGTATAACATACTGTATTGATATAGTCTTATAAGACACGTGCATCAGTGCTTATAATGCATTCAAAGGGCAGTTGGCTCAAAGAAAGTGCATTTTAGAAACTGACATCAAATGTCACCAGAAAAATGTGTTAACAAATATCAATGTAGGCTCGTGAAAAATACAAAATATGTTGCTATGGTGTTTATAGAAGTAGATCATGATACCATCAGGGTAGCTCATGCAATATATTCTCTCAGGCCTCTTGGACTACTCCAGAGATAAGAAAAATTAGAGAGGTTTAACCCCATTTTTCTTCTCAACGCCAACATTTTCCTTTCCATTGCCAATTGCAATTATGCCTCCAAGTCTTTCATATAACAGTGCTCTGCAGTTGGTTGGTCTAAGAAAATAACATGGGAGGAAATCCCAATGCCCCAGTGGGCCATTTGCCTGTGATACCGTGAAATATGCGAGAAAGCAATCTTACTTTATTGAGTAAATATAATCAAATATGGAAATGTTAGTGACACTAGGAGAGAAATGTAGTTTCGGCTTCATAGGCAAGTACCTTAAAACTTTGGCAAATAACTTTATTCACTTACACTTAATAACATGAAATACGAAAAGAAGATCTAATTTCATAACCTGATTACTAGCCATTCTTCCAAAGGGATAACTGTCTGGAAGAATAGTGAAAGAAATTGCATGTCATTGTGGGCTCTCTTGGCTTTTTACGTCATTGTATTTTGGTTGGGACTTTGATATTTTTCAGTGACAGTGGCAGAGAGAGTGGTTGAGGGATGCCTGTGGAAATGCCAGAGTAGTCAGTAGTGTGTGTGTGATAGGCATGGATGAGCCTCCTCACGCGTGATCTACCCATTTCACTGGAAAAGGTCAATTACTGAACTAAAAGGGAAATAGTCTGCCTACATGGTGATTATATCTTCGGGGCATGGCAGCTTTGATACCACACTAAAAGTGTGTGAAGTGTGTTTGTATAGCACAGTTAGAACAGTGTTCTATTGAGGGCACTTAGAGGTACTCGGTCTAGCGTTTTTTTATGTTTTGGTCTTCAACTGCAAAGAATAGCAATTCATGTTGGCCAGTACTGCGAAGACTGTCACCTTTCCATCTTTTTTATTTCCAAAAGTCGCATTTTGAAACCTGTTCTAAAATGCCACAAAAAGAAAAATATCTCACACAGAAACGTCTTCTACAGGAAGCCTCAGAGGCCAACCTAGCAATCTTCTAATTTTACACTTCAACGGAAGCCAACAAGCTGTCGCTTGCATAATTTTTTGTTGCGATTATGTCCATATTTCTGACGATGTCCTAATAAGAAATCCCTTCTCAATAGACACTACCTTCACACATAGGCCAGGAGCAGGTTGAGCTTCAAGTTCCTTGGTGTCCACATCACCAACAAACTGTCATGGTCCAAACATACCAAGATAGTCGTGAAGAGGGCACGACAAAGCCTATTCCCCCTCAGGAGACTGAAAAGATTTGGCATGGGTCCTCAGATCCTTAAAAAGTTATACAGCTGCGCTATCGAGAGCATCCTGACTGGTTGCATCACCGCCTGGTATGGCAACTGTTCAGCCTCCGACCGCAAGGCGCTACAGAGGGTAGTGCGTACGGCCCAGTACATCACTGGGGCCAAGCTTCCTGCCATCCAGGACCTCTATACCAGGCGGTGTCACAGGAAAGCCCTAAAAATTGTAAAAGACTCCAGCCACCCTAGTCATAGAGTGTTCTCTCTGCTACCGCACGGCAAGCGGTACCGGAGCACAAAGTCTAGGTCCAAAAGGCTTCTTAACAGCTTCTACCCCCAAGCCATAAGACTCCTGAACAGCTAATCTAACCCCCCAAACCCCTCTTTTACGCTGCTGCTACTCTCTGTTTATTATCTATGCATAGTCACTTTAACTCTACCTACATGTACATATTACCTCAATTACCTCGACTAACCTGTGCCCCAGCACATTGACTCTGTACCGATACCCCCTGTATATAGCCTCGCTACTGTTATTTTACTGCTGCTCTTTAAGTATTATTATTTATTTATTTTTACGTATCTATTCTTTACTTAACACTTATTTTTCTTAAAACTGCATTGTTGGTTAAGAGCTTGTAAGTAAGAATTTCACTGTAAGGTTGTATTCGGCGCATGTGACAAATACAATTTGATTTGGTATGCAAACGTTCCTTTATACACAATCTGATGTTCTGCTGCAAGCTTAGTATGGCCACAGTAAGTGTATGGTAAATAACATTGTGTAGTCTTACTCGTTCATCATCAACATTTTTACAGTGCCTTCAGGTCTAGCATGGCGTGCTACATACGGTTACCATAGGAGTAGGTGTCTGCTGAATATGAGAAACAATATGAACTACTAAGTCACTAAAGGCAACACCAGCAACAGAGGTTGAAGTCAAGGCTTTTATCATGCATGCACTTCCCCATGAGTGTGGACTGTGCTTGTCAGTTTGGTCAGGGCCAGCTCCAGGCATAAGGGGTTTTTAGGAACTGTCAAGGTCTCAACTTACTATTGAGAGTAAGAATAGTAGAATACATGGTGCAATTTCGAAATTTGGTTGTGTATCAGTAGTTTTTCTCTTGTTATGTCAGTCACTCAATTAGCTGACAATCAGCCATGTACAATTTTAGATTGGTAATTAGTCTAGCCAGCTATCTAAACTTGTAGTAATCATGGCCGAATACCGACCGGGCATGCAGGGCACGTGCCCAGGGGCCCTGAACCAGTGGGCCCCCATTGATTTTGTTAGTCATTCTCTCTCAGATATCATATTAACATGACATAAGTCATGGCAAAATGTGTAGAATTGTAGGAAATTTGCTGTAAAACTGCATATTTTTTCTCTCTGCCCCATGGCAAAATGAGTAGAATTGCATGACATTTTCTATAAAATTGCAAAGGTTTCTCTACACCCCATGGCAAAATGGGTAGAATTGCAGGAAATTAACTTTAAAACTAAAATGTTTCTCTCCGTTGTCAAGAGAGGGACCACTAAAATGTTTTACCGTGAGGTGGGGGGCCCACCAAACCAAATCTCGCTTAGGGCCCCCAAATAGCTAGAGCCGACCCTGAGTGTGGTCCAGTATAGGGCCATTATATTGGCCTAGAATGGTCATTCATTATTGAACATCTCTGCCAATTGGCTGAGCCGCCCCCAAAACTGCTATGGTGTCCTCTCTTGAAATTGGAAGATTATCCATCTAAAATCATTCCTGACCTCTTTTGAAATATTTGACACTTTATGCATATCTTTGCTAACTTTGCCATATGCCAGCTCTAAATTTGATCAGAGTTGTTGATTCCATCCATCCTGAGGTATTAGTTCCATTTGAATAACATTCTGATGGAAATTCAGAACTAAGATGCATTCACCTTGAAGTGAGTGGAATTCATCTTAGGATGACAGTTGAGTTTACACCTAACTTAGTATAACCACAAGCTGGTACACTCCTTTTTAGATTGCACATTGTTGCCAGTGTATCCTTCTCCAAATTGCATTTGACCTTGGGTTAAAGACATATTTACTTATTTACAGTACATACATATAAATTAACTGGCTAATGCTGATGAAATTGATAGATAAGTAAAAACGAATTATACCACAGCATTGTGGAATACTCGTTTCTGATTGGCTAGAAGAGCATTCTAGAATGGACATTAAAACCAGATAATGGGACAGTTGGAAAAGATATCGGGACACCTTGCAATCATGACTCAATAAGCGCCTACACATGCAGACTGTACTTGCTACAAAGTTACAGAAAGCTAAACCAACAACCACACAAACCGAAATTGGATACATTGTAAACTCAGGTCCAACGAGGAAAAAACGTAGCTAGGTAGCACTGACTTGTTTTTGCAGAGACATTTTTTTTGAGCATCTGATGACCTAACGTGGTGAGTGATGAACATGAATTTCCCTGGTCATGACGCAAGTGGCGCTATGCTGTCAAGTCCTCCCACGTTTCTAGTTTGACCAGCTGTTTTCAGCAACTGTTGTTTGAATTCGGTTGTCGTATTGGCAGGTTTGCAACAAACTATTTAGATAGCTTCTAGCCTAGTGTTTGCTATGCAATGCGATCTCCTTGTAATGAACAGTGTTGAGTGTCGTGACGAGAACGCAAACTTTTCTGGCTATGCCAGGCAAAATCGGTCATTATCAGCTCATTGTTATGGATGTTTCCAAATGAATGTCAATAGAAAACAGCTACTTTGCAGTTATTCTGGCTGCAGAGGTCGTGACTGTGTTAGTCAGTAGCTAGCTGGCTAGCTGGCAAGCGACGGATAAGAACGTTGCCAGCGAGCATGGCAATAGAACGTAAAGAACGAACGACTCGGTCGCGTCCATAAATATCGAACTAATCAAATGGATTAATTAATTAATTTGCTTATATACTGTAAATTAAAATATCAACAAACATTTTTTAGTTCTAAAGGTGAATGTGTGCTTATAGTATTGGTTTATTTGGCAACTGTAGTAGAATCGGGATAAATAGCTTAAACAAATGCAACGGAATAAACTTTGATGTTATTCTGGCTGCAGAGGTAGTGACTGTGTAGCCGTAGCTAGTTGTCTAGCTAGCAGCAAGCAAGGGATAAGAACGTTGCCACTGAGCATGGCAACGAAACATAAAGAACGAACGATTGGGTCGCCTTCATAAATATCGAACTAATCAAACGAAACCAAAAGATGAGAAAGTATGTATTTGCTTATAAAAAAGTACTTCTACCACAAAATGTGTGCTGTCATATTGTTTTCTTTGGCATCTGTGGTTGCCTCTGTTCTGTACATTACCTTGGAAAAATGAACTCCGCAAAGGACTCTGCACTGCGTCGTCCATTATTTCCAAGGTAATGTACAGGATATCGGCGTTTAGCCCTTACTTATATCATAGTTATATAGTTGCCATGGCACCCTAGTAGCAGCCTAAGCACAGAGCTCTTGTAAATATGTACATATTTAGTTATTTTTGTAGGTGTTTTTAATTGTTGATTTTTAATCAGCTCTTTTGTTTTTGATAACATTGAGTTTATATTGCAAATATCTGGTGCTTTTGAGCCACGGATTTGCAGATTGCCTGACAGGTTAACACTTTTTGGCTTGGCTAGCTAGCTAGCTAAATGGCTAATGTTTTTGTTTGAAAAATTCATCTGGACACAGTTCCAGCTTTTCTGTTTCACCTGGCTGCCAATTCCTGATCTTCTGAGAACATCATTTGAGGAGTCGCCTGAAGCGTGAGAGGAATGGGAGATAGAGGAATACAGCAGTGCTAAGGCAGAAGGCTCATAGTGAGGATGACTGGCTAATATTCTGAACTTTGTGTGGTGAGCTTTCTAGCACCTAGAGCTGCTGAGGCATCACCCAAGTGGGTGCTACTCAGAGTGGAAGAGGAGAAGTCCAGTGGCTAGCTAGCGTGGAACCCCATATTATAGGCATATTCAATAGCGTTTATGAAATATATTAACTTCAACAGTGTTATCTTGTGATCAAGCCATCAATGTTTTGTGATTATTGGTGTCGTAAAAATGTTAGCTAACGGGTTAGCAATTAGCATGTTTGACATTTCAGTGGAAATACTACTATTATCAGCTTTTTGCTAAGCGGTTTAGCAAAAAAATACGTCCCGTATTATCGGCATACAGTGGGGTGAACAAGTATTTGATACACTGCCGATTTTGCAGGTTTTCCTACTTACAAAGCATGTAGAGGTCTGTAATTTTTATCATAGGTACACTTCAACTGTGAGAGACGGAATCTAAAACAAAAATCCAGAAAATCACATTGTATGATTTTTAAGTAATTAATTTGCATTTTATTGCATGACATAAGTATTTGATACATCAGAAAAGCAGAACTTAATATTTGGTATAGAAACGTTTGTTTGCAATTACAGAGATCATACGTTTCCTGTAGGTCTTGACCAGGTTTGCACACACTGCAGCAGGGATTTTGGCCCACTCCTCCATACAGACCTTCTCCAGATCCTTCAGGTTTCGGGGCTGTCGCTGGGCAATACGGACTTTCAGCTCCCTCCAAAGATGTTCTATTGGGTTCAGGTCTGGAGACTGGCTAGGCCACTCCAGGACCTTGAGATGCTTCTACGGAGCCACTCCTTAGTTGCCCTGGCTGTGTGTTTCGGGTCGTTGTCATGCTGGAAGACCCAGCCACGACCCATCTTCAATGCTCTTACTGAGGGAAGGAGGTTGTTGGCCAAGATCTCGCGATACATGGCCCCATCCATCCTCCCCTCAATACGGTGCAGTCGTCCTGTCCCCTTTGCAGAAAAGCATCCCCAAAGAATGATGTTTCCACCTCCATGCATCACGGTTGGGATGGTGTTCTTGGGGTTGTACTCATCCTTCTTCTTCCTCCAAACACGGCGAGTGTTATATTTTTGTCTCATCAGACCACATGACCTTCTCCCATTCCTCCTCTGGATCATCCAGATGGTCATTGTCAAACTTCAGACGGGCCTGGACATGCGCTGGCTTGAGCAGGGGGACCTTGCATGCGCTGCAGGATTTTAATCCATGACGGCGTAGTGTGTTACTAATGGTTTTCTTTGAAACTGTGGTCTCAGCTCTCTTCAGGTCATTGACCAGGTCCTGCCGTGTAGTTCTGGGCTGATCCCTCACCTTCCTCATGATCATTGATGCCCCACGAGGTGAGATCTTGCATGGAGCCCCAGACCGAGGGTGATTGACCGTCATCTTGAACTTCTTCCATTTTCTAATAATTGCGCCAACAGTTGTTGCCTTCTCACCAAGCTGCTTGCCTATTGTCCTGTAGCCCATCCCAGCCTTGTGCAGGTCTACAATTGTATCCCTGATGTCCTTACACAGCTCTCTGGTCTTGGCCATTGTGGAGAGGTTGGAGTCTGTTTGATTGAGTGTGTGGACAGGTGTCTTTTATACAGGTAACGAGTTCAAACAGGTGCAGTGGAGAACAGGAGGGCTTCTTAAAGAAAAACTAACAGGTCTGTGAGAGCCGGTATTCTTACTGGTTGGTAGGTGATCAAATACTTATGTCATGCAATAAAATGCAAATTAATTACTTAAAAATCATACAATGTGATTTTCTGGATTTTTGTTTTAGATTCCGTCTCTCACAGTTGAAGTGTACCTATGATAAAAATTACAGACCTCTACATGCTTTGTAAGTAGGAAAACCTGCAAAATCGGCAGTGTATCAAATACTTGTTCTCCCCACTGTAGGGTCCCTAGTTATTGGCCACCTTACTATTTTGTTCAATTACAAGATATATCAGTTTAATGTTGTTCAAAAAAGAGACACCATCCTCGTATCCGAAGTGTTTACTAGATAGTTGACAAGTTGGCTAGCCTTATTTATTTGCCTGTCAACTTTTCATTGCGTAGCCCGGTGTGCCCTCCTGTGGACTCTTAAAAAATGGATGTTCACCAACATATTCAGTGTTGTATCCAAATGTCTCATAATTTGTTTTACAGGTTAATCTTATGTTTTGAGAAAGTAGATAACAGTTTAATACTAAAATATAAATGAGTATGAATAATTTACATCAAATAAATAATTTCAGTAATGTGCATTGACATAAACAATGAAAACACTGTTGGAGTTTGTGTTGCAGAGATGCACTTGGAAAGTAAAGGAAGAAATACACAAGATGTGTTGAATAAATATATATATTATATTTTAGACATGTATATATATATTTTTTACAAATAAATAATTTCATATGAAAACAAACAAAACACACAATTAAATCTCGACCTCCATCCCTATAGTGTCACAAAAATCCAGCTCCACTGGATCCCACTACACGCACCTGTGCTGGCAGAAGTCACAGCACACCCATGGCACCTCGGACCTACACTCCTGAGGATCACGCTCCCCGCAGCGAGCACAGCAGGGGATGTCTACTTTTATTTAAATAATAATAATCAAATTGATTAACATGGTTTTGCAAAATGTAGAAGTACTTCAACAACAATAGTAATTTATACAACAGAGAGAGAAAAACAGATTATGAAGTACCTGAGAGTGGTGCCATGGGTGGCGTGACAGAGGTGGTCGTGGAGCTTTTCTCTTACTTTTCTGTGCTGCAGTTTGAGAAAAAGTAGTGTTAGACAGAACATGTTTCATGAAAACCCTTTTCAACTTTTTTACATCAATACCTCTGGAGGAAGCATCAGAAGTTTTGGAGGTGGACATGACTTGAGGGCTGGTGCTATGGACTGTAGATATGTAAAGAGAGAAAAAAAAGTTTCAACATTGCAGTTTTATAAAACAGATACAACAGTCATTGTCATAGTCATAGTCATTGTGGTCCTCTGTAGCTCAGCTGGTAGAGCATGGCGCTTGTAACGGCAAGGTAGTGGGTTCGGTCCCCGGGACCACCTATACGTAAAAATGTATGCACGCATGACTGTAAGTCGCTTTGGATAAAAGCGTCTGCTAAATGGCATATTATATTATTGCTTCGTAATTTAACATGTGTTTACCTGTGGAGGTGGCTGTATTCAAATTGCAGGGGGCATGGACACCAGACGAGGCTGCTATGGAGGTGTGACCAGGGGAGACGGAGGAGGCAGTTGACAGACAGGGGGGGTGGTGTGCATCATGGTGGTGGTGGACGAAACCGCCGACAATGGCTTGGAGGAGCTGGTGTTTGTAATGGTGGGGTTGAGGGGCCGACGATGGTGTGGCCGGGAGAGTAGGCACGTCCTCCCCAGCTGCGTTGAAGCAGGCCAGCACTGTGATGTGCTCCTTGATCCCCGGAGCCTGCTGATACACGTGTTTTACGCCCCGGGGAGCCAGCACTTTGTGCCTGCTCTGGTCGCTACGAAACCCAGACTCATCGCAGTTATATATTTGTCTGGGTTTCTCCCTCAACCCACTCTCCTCCAAGTGCTTGTCATAAGAAGTGAAGAAGATGTCCATCGTCGGATGTATGGCACACTCAGCTCTCCCCCTGTCCAGTGTGTCCTCATGCTCAGGTTCTTGTGCATCCTCCTGAACATTTCCCACCACCTCTTCCCCAGTGGTGGGATTGTTTCCCCTGGGTGCCGAAACCTACAATAGAATAGAATATATAATATATAATATATAATTGTCCATCCAGGATGAAAATGTTTGTTTTGGCATCACCTTACACATCCACATTTACATCACACACATTGAGAACAGTCAGTCCAGCATTCTACATACATAAACACATAGAACACCAAATACCTGCGTATTTTGTCGGTGTATTTCATCAGCCTCTGTCTGGTGAAGGGAAACCCATGGCTGGCGCGGTAGATACAGTACTGCACCAGAGAATTTTCAAGCAATGTGGGTGGTCCACCGCGACAACCATGGGTCACCCGGCCGCTCAGCCTGTCCGCCAGGGTCTGCCGAGGTACACCATGCACCTTGGTAGATAAGAAAAGAAAACTGTTACTAGCAGATAAAATTCACATACACGTGGTAATCCCCTAAAAACAAAATATGCCTAACCTTGGCTGCCTGGCGGATAGCCATCCCTGCCCCGCAGTCCTCCATGGCATGAAACATGTCCACCTCACTCCACTGCTTCCTCTTGACTTTCTCCATGCTGTGGTGGTAAATACATGTAGCTAAATAACTTGGCATACTATACACATTTTAGATAGATAACTCAATCTGAATATGTATAAATATTTACATTTCAAAGCTCAGGCATTGAAAGGTGATGATGAAAGTTTTCACAATAACTGAAAGTGTACTCACGTTTTTTGTTTGATGTTATCTGTAATGAAAATTAGTGTCCCAATTAGTTTAATATTGATGCATACATTGTAACATTTGACTAAATACTGCCTCTATGTAGCTGTTGTAAGATGAAACATAGCCAACAGTGATATGTGTCAAAAAGTTAATGGTTCAAAGTTAAATTAATTTTAGTCAGAGGACTAATTGAAGACAATTTTGATACGGTAAAGCTTGACAACATTCAGCTGTTTTTGTGATATGTATTATCTAATGCTTACAATGTCTTTCCTTTTTGCTTACTTAGCAGTTCTATCAACATTTAGCAACTAAGCTAGCAACATTAGAAAATCCGTTAGCTATATTTCAGAGGTAAATAGTTGGATATTAAATGATGTGTGGTCTGTCGCGCAGTCTAATTTTACAATATACAGCGTGTCCCACAAAATGTGTATGTATGTACATTTTTTGAAAACTCTCAAAACCTAACTTAACTTACATAAATTGCATTGAAAATCAGTGGTCAGCTAGCTAGAAGGGTGTCTTTAGTCGCAAAATGTCCAGTTATTTTCCAGTCCATTTAAATGTTGAACTCGAGGTGATTTAGTCCTCCAACTGCTAGAGAGTGTCCGAAGTTAGGGGGTGTCCGATGTTGGGGGAAAATGTGCTATAAGACTCAGGCTGGTTCCCAGACTTGCCCTCTACAAGTTCATCAGCCGACTCCATCACCATCATCTACCATCCTATGACCAGCTCTCTCCACTCAAGCCATGAACTGACCCTCTCCATCTTCGGAGGATGCAGCTTTAAAAAACTTGGCCTCTATTGGTTGACCTGTCATGTTATATTGCTTGTTTGTTTTTTAATCTTTAAGCACTTTGAGATTCTATGAAAAGCGCTATATATTTTTTAATTATTATTATAAACAATCTGGAAAAACAGATGCAATATTGTTCATAGCTTTCTATATCTATTTCAGACTTAATGTCTCTCTATGATGGCATAGTTAACATGTGATTCCCGGCTGATTAAGTTTAATCTCTGTTTCAAAGGCTTTATTATCTATTGTAAAAGGTAATTTTGTCTAAAGGATCAAATACTGATTCTAGTGAAGACCAGATAAAATGCTAAATTAGTGTAATTCATGAAAACATTACCAAGTACTGAGAAATAATCTAGCAGTCCATTAGCCTCAGTACTTCATTTCAACCGACTCAATGTATTAGGGTGTTTTCCCTTAGATACATGTCCAAATGCACTTCTAAAGACATCATCCAAATCATTCCACAACATATCTTACCACAGATATGACACAGTTGTAAGAAATCTCTCTGATTTGTTCGTTGACATTGAAACAAAGTTAATCTAACTATCAGGTTAGATCAACTTTGGTCTACCATCATAGACCTAAAGTGATGCAATATGTTTTTATATTGGATTTAGCCAACGGCAAATGTGGAAAAATAACACTTCCTGTTGCACCAAGAAGAACCGTTTGCAGGCCCTTTCAGGGTGAGAGAACACCACCATTATCGCTGTCCCCGGATTTCTTAGGAATAAAGAAGTACTTTCATTTACCATAGTGCCCACCAGGTCGTGTACCCACTGGGGTGCTTGCTGATGTATTTCTCGCTTTGCCTGCTTTTAAAATAAATGTAGACCGCATGGCTTCGAAGATAAGCTAGAGCCTTCAAAAACCTTTTCATGTCCAGAAAAAGTACATCTTTATTACTAAGCCTTCAAAAGTTACATATGTAGACAAATGTTGTTGATTTTCAGACATTTTAAAAGTTAACAAGTTGCCAAAAAGCATGCTTCTTGCATGTTTTGTCTAAATGAGAGGAAATTCTTAATTGATGAAGTAGGGCGGCAGGTAGCCTAGTGGTTAGAGCATTGGGCCAGTAACCGAAAGGTTGCTGGTTTGAATACCTGAGCCGACAAGGTGAAAACTCTTATCTGTGCCCTTGAGCAAGGCACTTAACCTTAATTTGTTCCACAGGTGCCATACTACTACGGCTGTAAAACAATACATTTCACTGCGCCTATCCGCTGTACAGTATGTGACAATGAAACATATTTTAGTCAGAGTTTAGCTCAAGGTCAAGACCTTCATTGAGTGGGCTTAGTATCAATGATACTGTAATTAGCATGCATTTAATTTCCTCCTTGAAAAGTCATGGAAAAGTCAGCAACACTTGATCATTTGTATCAGCATATCTACGTCGAGTATCTCTCCAGGGAACTGAGTGAATATTAGAGCTATTGATAATTCAGAAAGAAGATGTCTGCACATTCAATTCATTTAACGGCACCAGATGCCTAAATAATCCATATATTCATGCCAGGAATACATTGAAGGATTTAGTCATGTACTGTAACACTTTAAAGCAGAAAGAGAACAGTGAGAGGTCAATCCAGAACATATTCTCAACCAGAGCATTCGATGGGTTAGTGTCACACCCATCGTTCTAAGGTATCAAGGTGTATTGTGCTGGATTGTGATGAGTATGAATTACTAGTGCGAGCTCCTGTCCAATGTTCAGTGTCAGCCTGAATGTCATTGCATGCATAAATACATTCAATGTAAAGGCACCAATAGAAGAAAGGTATTTCAATAATTTCTATGAAACAGTTATCTTCCTTTCTTATAATTTTTATAGGGGAATCTACTCATAAATGATTGATATAGATAGAGTATAGCCTACTGTAGAATTTCATGAATCTAAAGTATAAACTGTCTTCCTTGATGTGTTAGAATAAAGCAACACCCAACTCAACAGATACTAATGTAAGTGTGCTCTTATTCAATGCAAATGTTACTTCTTTGGGCCCCAGACTAAGTCTAAGGTCCCCTCCTACTCTTGTTTGTAGAACACAGTGGGGAAATGATTCATGCATGGAGTCTAGCACACAATGCCAGTCTAATTTGTCATTTCCCCACGGTGCACCCTTTCTCATAAACACATCACTGGCTAACAAAGCAAGGTCATCTACTGCATCTGACCCTCGCACGGCAAAACAATGAAGGTTGGCTCGATTATGTATATTACACGGTTTCCAGTCTTACTGTGACTAAAGACTTTCAAAGTACTGTAAATTCCCTAAATACACGTGTGAACTTACTCCTAATCCCCAGGTAATTTAAATGGTTGACTCAGCCATACAGTGAAATATGCAATGTTCCACAGCCCTATGCATTGAAGCTTAAAGGCCAACTCCTTAATTTGAAAAACAATAAAACAGCAACCTTGCCACTTGGGTTCTTATAAAGCTGAGGGATGTAAAACATCCTTATATTTTGGGTTATGATGGGTTTGGACAGTTGATCAAAGCTCATGGCATGGGGCATTTATATATATAATTAATTTACAAAATGTCTGTAAATATCACAGAGTAGGGCTTTAAATAAGATGAGGTTGTTCAAGCTGATAGACAGGTCTGATTTTATAGGCAGTCTATAGTACACAAAATGTTGTCACCCTAATCTGCTGGGGGTGTTTCGGAAACAAGTGTTTCACCGAGACATCCCCCCTACCTAGCAACCAATGCTAATTAAGACCACATATCTTAGATTTGCTGAGGTCAGAACGAGGGGTTTTAATTAAAACGCCTTTGAGTTCGATTTGCACGTCATGCACAAAGACCTACTCAGGTTGCACCACAGACTAGATAGAGTTCTAATTTAATCTTATTTTAGCCCAATTTTTCCAGCTCGGGTCATCATCATAATTCCCCCACTATCGCCCCAAGAATAAATTGAACGGGGCCTCTGAAAATCCAAGCTGCATGTCAAAACAAACAGTGACCCCTATATCCCCAGTTCTGTCCACACCCAATCAATCCTTATACATACAAATATGCATATTTCAGTGGATGCAATTAGGAGGACAATGCTTTAGATGTGTTAAAGAGACTTTCCGGAAGATTTGCATAGTTTTTAGTCAGTATTTCTAAAGGTAGCGTTCAAGAGCCAAAACGGGTCCGTCCCCAAAAATTGCGTACTACATCATATAAATGTATGAGCCATTGGGCCCGCCCTGCAACCTCATTGGATAATGCTGGGAAGGCCTGGGCCAGCATTTTTCTTTCACTGTGAGACTTGTTACTGTGCATCTTGCTAGCTGTCATTCAAATGGCGACGGACTGGAACTCAAAATTGGCTGGAACTCAAATTGCTAGGGGGCTGGCCCAAGTGGGCCAAGCTTGCAGTACTCAAAATGGCGCCGCATAGTTTCTAGAAAACAGTAGCTTTCAAACTAGGGATTTCATGGCTAATTGAGGTAAGACAGTAATTCTGCTCATAGATTATGCATGTATGAACTACACATTGACACATCCAGCCCAAAGCGGGAGGTTTAAAAAAGACTTACAGTATGTAGTCGCCAGAGTTACGGAACGTATCTTTTAATATGTGGTCTGGGAGGCCTTGGATGTAGGTCTATGCAGGACAGAATTAAATAACATGCTTACAATAACAATGCTCAGTTGTCCTAGCACAGTAATGTGCAATGCATGCCTTTGTTGCAGCGAAGACCCTGAGGACACATAAGTGCTTATGATAATGCCATGGAAAGATGTCTCGGCAGAGCTATTTAACAACCAGCTTCTATTGTTTGTACATTACAAAAAAACAATGTAACTACTGTAGGTATAGGTAGAATGTGTTTAGAGTGTAGTAAAACGTTGTTACACAATACATACTCACAAACTTTAGTGGGACCAAATATCTTGTAATTTACACATTGACATTGTAGGCAGACTATTTCTGCAATGAACCACACACACAAAACAAAATAAAACTATTTCAGATATGTAGAAACTATCTCTCTCACACACACACACACACACACACACACACACGCACACATACACATTAGCCTACAGTTCTGATATACAATAGTATAGCCTACCACTTATACTATTGAGCAGAGCATAGATCATCCTTGATATGTTCAGGAAAGTACATTTCAGATGATTAGCTAAGCGTTCCCAATACAGAGTATTCAAATAATAATTGACTGCATTAGGGTAGGCCTAATGATTTAGGGACAGATCGAAATGTACATAATGATTACCTGGAGGGAGGGTCATGCTTTTTAAATGTCAAATCAAATCAAATTGTACTTGCCACATGCGCCAAATACAACAGGTGTAGACCTTACAGTGAAATGCTTACTTTCAAACCCTTAACCAACAATGCAGTTTTAAGAAAAAAAGGAAAAAGTGTTAAGTAAAAAATAGATAAGTAAAAAATAAAAATAGCAAATAATTAAAGACAATGCAAATAGTCCGGGTAGTCATGATTAGCTGTTCAGGAGTCTTATTGCTTGGGGGTAGAAGCTGTTAAGAAGCCTTTTGGACCTAGACTTGGCGCTCCGGTACCGCTTGCCGTGCGGTAGCTGAGAGAACAGTCTATGACTAGGGTGGCTGGAGTCTTTGACAATTCTTAGGGCCTTCCTCTGACACCACCTGGTATAGAGGTCCTGGATGGCAGGAAGCTTGGCCCCAGTGATGTACTGGGCCGTACGCACTACCCTCTGTAGTGCCTTGCGGTCGGAGGCCGAGCAGTTGCCATACCAGGCGGTGATGCAACCAGTCAGGATGCTCTCGAGGGTGCAGCCCCTTCAGTCAAGAGGAGGGTTTAGTATTTTTTTAATCTAGTCCTGGGGAGGGTCATGTCATTTGTAATTGATGGAATTTCAATATTTCTCAGTGTTTTAGAATGCTTATTAGGCTATATATCGATGTGTGCTTGATGCCGCCCTTCAGCTCTGATTTTCCACTGGGCGCCAATATCTAGTGCGCCTATAGGTTATTTAGCATGGTCTCAATCAAATGTTCCATAGCCTTGAGGCTATAGGCTATGAAGTGCATGCTTGGAGAAGCACAGAGCAAAGTTATGTTTCTAATATAGCTGCTGGAATGGTGTAAATAAACTAGGCTGCATTACAAGCTGCAATGGAAATTCCAACCCTGAGCCCTAGCCTGCTCTGCTCTTGCTGGTCAAAAACGTTTTTGTGTGCCTCTTAACCAATGGCTGTGTTGTGTAGGGCTACAGTGGCAGTACAGGAGGAGAGTCAAAGGATCATTGACCTCATTATAAGCCAGATTTTAGTTACTTACATTGTGGTGCTGAAACTTGCAGCAGCAGCCATGGCACAATCCATCGGAAATGAACAGCTCATGGTGCTGAAAGTAGGCAAATTCGAGTAGGCATAATTCAATAATCTTCATTTTAATTAGACTTTTCTAACAACAAGGGGGATTTGTGCTGGAGTCTATTTCTTCCTATTTAAGAAATAAGAGGTAGGGCTACCTGTTTGACAGACGAAATTAGGCTATTTGTTGGTCAATTCCTCCACCCACCATGCATTCTTTAAATAGCTTACCTCTGTGTCAGTGAAGGGCTGTTAAGTTATTGAGGGGGTATGAGAGGGTATGCCATAGGCCTACCTTTTATTAAAGAAATTGGCAAAAAGCACAGGCCTACCCCTTTTAGCTTAAGATTTTGAAGAATATAAAACGGATCTGATTATATTAAGTGATCTATAACAGTGCTTTGGTCCACGATGCTTTATGCTTGAAACAAGCTGTAAAATACCCGGGAAAGACGTGACTCTGATGCATATGGAGATATTCTTGGTTTGTTTCTTCGACATTCAGAGGCTGACTTTGCTTGGGAAGTAATCTAATTCTGTCACTATCAATTGATTAAGCTATTCAATTTCTGCACAATAGAAGATGTTTAAAATATATAAAAATATTTGTATATATATATATATATATATATATATATATATATATATACACTGAACAAAAATATAAACATCCAACAATTTCAACGGTTTTACAGAGTTACAGTTCATATAAGGAAATCAGTCAATTGAAATAAATTCATTAGGCCCTGATCTATGGATTTCACATGACTGGGCAGGGGCAAAACCATGGGTGGGCCTGGCTCCCAAGTGGGTGGGCCTATGCCCAGCCAATCAGAATGAGTTTTTCCCCACAAAAGGTATTATTAGACACACTGATTTGGCATTGGAGAAATATGATAGGATGAACACATAGCCTTTCTCTATGTCCATTTCGGCAACTTGTGTGGTATTAAAAGGAGATTACTAGCCTGAAATGTTGGTCATTTGTGTGGTATCAAAAAAATATTCTGCTAACACTTTTTTTTCAAGCATTGAGGGAGAGTTTAGGTAAAATATATTGCTGAAGGTAGTGACATCCATGTTCATTTCAGAGAGGTCCAATTTTCTCCATGTAACCCTTATTATAAATAACGTTCACTCCCTTAGGCAACCCTATTGACCTATACATTGTGGTGGTTATTGCCATTATAACGCAGACTAAGATATAGTTTCAAGGACCTATACAGCCTAGCCTATAGATTTATCTCTACAAATCACTTGCTTGATCATCCACTGGGGGATTAAAAATAGCGGGAGTAGGGATGCTGCGCGGATGGCTCTCATGGTTTTATAACCTGCGCAGGAGAGAACTGCAGACTAGGCTGCACGCGAGGCACACACTCGAATCAAGGAGTGATTTCACTTGATTCGGCGGTGCTGGCTGGTTGGTGGATTTAGTTTATGTACTTGATAAATAAGGATAAAAAAACTGATTTCAGAGCATACTTGTTTCTAGAGTCAATGCGGTGTTGTGCTGTATCGGGAGAACTACCCAAGAGGAGACTTTGCTGATGCATCTTTGCGCGATCATCCATCTCTTGGCGATTACAAATAACATACACAAAGCTTTTTTCCTCTGAAGCTTGTTGTAGCTGGACATTTCTTGGAGATAGGCTACTGGAGGCACACATATAGCTTACTTTGTGATATTTTCACCTTCTAATTGAGGCAAGCAAATAGAGGTCGACCACCAACCACAACATCATCTCGAGTGGAGTCGAATTTCTGTGGGCATCACTATTTCGCACAGAGCAAGGAATATTTGACATTCAAGTTTTCGTGGAAGTTGCGCACTGACGGAAAATGGGCATTTGTGGTTATTTTGTGGCACCTTGGAAATGCCTTGTTGTCATCGGTCTAAGACTGTTATTCCTTGTACCTGCAGGAGTTCCAGCGAGGAGCGGGGATTCTTTTTCTAAGGACAACATCACTGTCAGACAAGGGGACAGTGCCGTCTTAAAGTAAGTCATTTAATTTGTACCTTATTTCAATGCTTTCAAAGTCATTGGTTTGGCGAATCGTGCTATATTGCGTGCTGGAGGTGTATAGTAGTCGAAAACACGTGCCAAAATGTTTTGGAATTCATTACAAGTGTTCTTAATGTCCACAAATGTCCTTTGCAAGCGTGATGTATAATATGTAATAGTGTTATTATTTATAATAGATAATTAACTCTAACTGCGTCATTCTTTCATCATCTCAAGCAAGCACTATAGCATGCAAAACGCAGACTTGCCTCTGGTTTTATTGTCCTTCCATGTTATTGATTCGGTTAATGTCATTTTAATCTTTTTAAGGATGCTGTGGGCAGAGATACTGATATCGATGTGTGGGTAGGGGGTGGGATGGGGTCGTCAGCTGATCATAATGCAATATTATATTATATTAACTGTTGTGGTATTGTTGGGCAAATATTTCGATTATCCAATAACAGAATACAATACATTAGATTATTCCATTATTTGTAACGAATCATGTCTGGGACCCATACAAAATGTATACAGCTCTCTCTGTCAGTGAGTGAGAGCGAGCGAGAGATGTGATCAAATCCTATCTGAATCTCCCAATTCATGAAAGACATAAGCGAAGGGGACAGAGCTGACAAAGTGTGTATTCATGCATGGGGTGACTGAAGGAAAAGTGGATCTTATGTCACATTCCAGCCCGGTTTTGCTAAGAGCCTGGCACCATACAAAGTAGGAGCCATTCTGGAGAAAGAGAGAGTTGCCTGTTGTGGCCACTCCTGGACACATACTGGAGTCTTGGACAGCCATCCTTGAGAGAACTTCATTTTGACCATAAAGCAAAGCTGTCAACCTAAAATGATTGGCACCCTTGATAAAGATGAGCAAAAAACTGTATAAAATAAATAATACAAATACTGCGCTAGCTGTATTGTACACCCCCAAAATGGGAAAATTATATTATTGGATAGGCTACGAATAGAATTGGTCAGAGAAAAATAAGTAATCATCTAAAAAAGATAGGGGTCAAAATGATTGGCTCCGCTGTCTTCAATACTTTGTGCACCTTCCCCTTGTGAGGATAACAGCACTTAGCCTTTTTCTATAATGTTTTATGAGATTGGAGAACACATTGGGAGGGATCTTAGACCATTCCTCCATACCTTGATATTCTTAGGTATGTGCTTATGTACTGCCCTCTTCAATTCAAACCACAGGTTTTCAATAGGGTCCGGAGACTGAGATGGCCATCGCAAAATGTTGATATTGTGGTCAATTAACCATTTATTTCTGGATTTTGATGTATGCATTGTCTTTCTGGAAGATCCTCTTGCAGCCAAGTTTCAGTCTCCTGGCAGAGGCAACCAGGTTTCTGGCTAAAATGTCCTGGTTCTTGGTAGAGTTCATGATGCAGTTGACCTTAACAAGGGCCACAGGACCAGTGGTAGCAAAATAGCCCCATAACATCAAAGATCCACCAGCACACCTACCTTTACAGTAGGTATGAGGTTCTTTTCTGCATATGCATCCTTCTTTCGAGGCCAAACACACCACTGGTGTGCGTGGCCAAAGAGCTCTATTTTCGTCTCATCTGACCATAACACCCGGTTCCAATACAAGTGCCAATGCCTTTTAGCAAACTCAAAGAGTAGAATGTTTATGCGGATGTAATTTTGTTAGATTTTATTTATAAGAATCTTTAGTGGTGCCAATCATTTTAGACACCTGTCTTTTTTAAATGTTTTCTTTTTTACTTGTTAAACAAAATATCTGTACTGAGTAATTGTATTATTATAATTTATCATTTTTGGGCGCTCTTGCCCAAACGGCAGCAACAAGGACTTTTTCCTGCAAAGGGTGAAATCTTGAGATGAGATGTTAAACTGAAGTCCTCAATCTGTGGTTACTCATGGCACCTCTCAAGAGTACAGGTCTTAACACCAGTTCCCAACCTTGCCCTCATACCCTACTGGCCAGCTGATCATCCCTGGCCTGCTGATTAACACCATTCACTCTTCACCTCTCCACTGGCATAGCCAGTGATGAGTGTGGTGTAAAACCCAGGGCCAGATTAATGCAGGGGCTTACTGGGGCTCAAGCCCCTTGGCCCAGTCCCATGGGGGGCCCAAGAGGCAGCAAAAGTATAAAATAATCATAAAAGGAAAATATATACTGTATATATTATATACACTATATATACAAAAGTAGGTGGACACCCCTTCAAATTAGTGGATTCAGCTATTTCAGCCACACCCGTTGCTGACAGGTGTATAAAATCTAGCACACAGCTATGCAATCTCCATAGACAAACATTGGCAGTAGAATTACCTTACTGAAGAGCTCAGTTACTTTCAACGTGGCCCGTCATAGGATGTCACCTTTCCAACAAGTCAGTTCATAAAATTTCTGCCCTCCTAGAGCTGCCCCGGTCAACTGTAAGAGCTGTGATTGTGAAGCGGAAACGTCTAGGAGTAACAACGGCTCAGCCGTGAAGTTGTTTGGTGGAGGAGGAATAATGGTCTGGGGCTGTTTTTCATGGTTCGGGCTAGGCCCCTTAGTTACAGTGAAGGGAAATCTTAGCGCTACATGATAAAATGACATTCTAGACAATTCTGTGCTTCCAACATTGTGGCAACAGTTTGGGGAAGGCCCTTTCCTGTCTCAGCATGACAATGTCCCTGTGCACAAAGCGAGGTCCATACAGAAATGATTTGTTGAGATCCGTGTGGAAGAACTTGACTGGCCTGCACAGAGCCCTGACCTCAACCCCATCGAACACATTTGGGATGAATTGGAACGCCGACTGCGAGCCAGGCCTAATCACCCAACATCAGTACCCAACCTCACTAATTCTCTTGTGGCTGAATGGAAGCAAGTCCCAGCAGCAATGTTCCAACATCTAGTGGAAAGCCTTCCCAGAAGAGTGGAGGCTGTTATAGCAGCGAAGGGGGGACCAACTCCATATTAATGCCCATGATTTTGGAATGAGATGTTTGATGAGCGGGTGTCCACATACTTTTGGCAATGTAGAGTATGTAGTATATATTTTATATATTTTTTACTGCAACCGCCAACCACAGTAGGACTCAGGAGCCCGCTATCAATGAGTGTAGACAGCCTGCTGCTGCCTGCTGCCGCTCTTCTAATCATCAGATGGGGGGAGGAGAGGAGGTAGGGGGTCCAAGTAGGTAACTGAGGGGCCCTGCTTTAATTGGGTAACTGATTAATGTGACTAGTCAATTGTGTGAGTCAATTGAGCCCCAAGCCTGTAGAGGGCCCAAGAGACAAAAAACATAAATATAGAAATTATATATATATTTCTATTATTATAATTTTTTTATCCAACCACAGGAGCCCGCTCTTAATGTTCAAAATACACCAGAGAGCATAATTTAGCCACAGAGAATCAATAGTTTATAAAAAAATTACTTACGTTTTATCACAAGCACATACAGGTATCTGCCAAAATAAAGGAAACACCATCATAAAGTCTCTTAAAAGGGTGTTGGGCCACCATGAGCTGCCAGAACAGCTTCAATGCACCTTGGCATAGATTCTACAAGTGGACCTTAACCATGCCAGTAAAATGCATCCTACACCATACAGTATACTTTGGTCCCTCGTTTACTTTATTTTGGCAGTTACTGGTATGCCTACAGTCGGGAAGGCCGCAGTTTGGGCAGCATGTACATTAAGTTGTGACCATAGACATATAAAGCATAGAAGGGTTTTGTAACCTCTTACCCTGGCAAATTGACTATTGAACTCATGGGTACACTAGCAATGGATGACAGTCCTGACTTGAATGGGAAGGGCCATCTATGGATTATATTTATATGGTTGGCTGCGGCTGTCGGTTTGCCTTTTGCAGATTTCAAAATACAATTGCGGGAAAAACGTACAGTTTGGAAAGCAAATGTCTTCTGCTGAAAAGAGAAGACTAATCTGTCTGTAGAACCAATATAAAAAAAAAAATTCTCAACAACTCCCACATTTTTGCTAACAGCACCACTGTTTTTCAAAGTAACTCATCTTGAGATAGGCTATTGCCACGACGAGCGAACCAGCCATCACGTGAGTAGCCAATGGCTTCAACTTCTTCATTAAATGAGTCAGTGTGCCACTGGAAATTTTATTTAGTAGCCTACTGTAGCCTATGATATACACTGAACAAAAATATAAACGCAACATGTACAGTGTTAGTCCCATGTTTCATGAGCTGAAATAAAACATCCCAGAAATGTTCAATACACACAAAAGCTTATTTCTCTAAAATGTTGTGCACAAATTTGTTTACATCCCTGTTAGTGAGCATTTCTCCTTTGCCAAGATAATCCATCCACCTGACAGGTGTGGCATATCAAGAAGATGATTAAGCATGATCATTACGCAGGTGCACCTTGTGCTGGGGACAATGAAATGCCACTCTAAAATGTTCAGTTTTGTCACACAACACAATGCCACAGATGTCTCAAGATTTGAGGGAGTGTGCAATTGGCATGCTGACTGCAGGAATGTCCACCAGAGCTATTGCCAGATAATTGAATGTTCATTTCTCTACCATAAGCTGCCTCCAACATCATTTTAGAGAATTTTGCAGTACGTCCAAACGGCCTCACAACCGCAGAGCACGTGCAACCATGCCAGTCCAGGACCTCCATATCCGGCTTCTTCACCTGTGGGATCGTCTGAGACCAGCCACCCGGACAGCTGATGAAACTGTGGGTTTACACAACCGAAGAATATCTGCACAAACTGTCAGAAACCGTCACAGGGAAGCTCATCAGCGTGCTCATCATCCTCACCAGGGTCTTGACCTGACTGCAGTTGGGCGTCGTAACCGACTTCAGTGGGCAAATGCTCACTTTCGATGGCCATTGGCATGCTGGAGAAGTGTGCTCTTCACGGATGAATCCCGGTTTCAACTGTACTGTATGGCATTGTGTGGGCGAGTGGTTTGCTGATGTCAACGTTGTAAACACAGTCATGTGAAATCCATAGATTAGGGCCTAATGAATTTATTTCAATTGACTGATTTCCTTATGTGAACTGTAACTCAGTAGAATCGTTGAAATTGTTGCATATTGCGTTTATATTTTTGTTCAGTGTAAATATTGCATATACAGTGGGGGGAAAAAGTATTTAGTCAGCCACCAATTGTGCAAGTTCTCCCACTTAAAAAGATGAGAGAGGCCTGTAATTTTCATCATAGGTACACGTCAACTATGACAGACAAATTGAGATTTTTTTTCTCCAGAAAATCACATTGTAGGATTTTTAATGAATTTATTTGCAAATTATGGTGGAAAATAAGTATTTGGTCACCTACAAAGTATTTGGTCACCTCTCACAGACCTGTAACTTCTTCTTTAAGAGGCTCCTCTGTCCTCCACTCGTTACCTGTATTAATGGCACCTGTTTGAACTTGTTATCAGTATAAAAGACACCTGTCCACAACCTCAAACAGTCACACTCCAAACTCCACTATGGCCAAGACCAAAGAGCTGTCAAAGGACACCAGAAACAAAATTGTAGACCTGCACCAGGCTGGGAAGACTGAATCTGCAGTAGGTAAGCAGCTTGGTTTGAAGAAATCAACTGTGGGAGCAATTATTAGGAAATGGAAGACATACAAGACCACTGATAATCTCCCTCGATCTGAGGCTCCACGCAAGATCTCACCCCGTGGGGTCAAAATGATCACAAGAACGGTGAGCAAAAATCCCAGAACCACACGGGGGGACCTAGTGAATGACCTGCAGAGAGCTGGGACCAAAGTAACAAAGCCTACCATCAGTAACACACTACGCCGCCAGGGACTCAAATCCTGCAGTGCCAGATGTGTCCCCCTGCTTAAGCCAGTACATGTCCAGACCGTCTGAAGTTTGCTAGAGTGCATTTGGATGATCCAGAAGAGGATTGGGAGAATGTCATATGGTCAGAAATATATATACCAAAATATAACTTTTTGGTAAAAACTCAACTCGTCGTGTTTGGAGGACAAAGAATGCTGAGTTGCATCCAAAGAACACCATACCTACTGTGAAGCATGGGGGTGGAAACATCATGCTTTGGGGCTGTTTTTCTGCAAAGGGACCAGGACGACTGATCCGTGTAAAGGAAAGAATGAATGGGGCCATGTGTATCGTGAGATTTTGATTGAAAACCTCCTTCCATCAGCAAGGGTATTGAAGATGAAACGTGGCTGGGTCTTTCAGCATGACAATGATCCCAAACACACCGCCCGGGCAACGAAGGAGTGGCTTCGTAAGAAGCATTTCAAGGTCCTGGAGTGGCCTAGCCAGTCTCCAGATCTCAACCCCATAGAAAATCTTTGGAGGGAGTTGAAAGTCCGTGTTGCCCAGCGACAGCCCCAAAACATCACTGCTCTAGAGGAGATCTGCATGGAGGAATGGGCCAAAATACCAGCAACAGTGTGTGAAAACCTTGTGAAGACTTACAGAAAACGTTTGACCTGTGTCATTGCCAACATAGGGTATATAGCAAAGTATTGAGAAACTTTTGTTATTGACCAAATACTTATTTTCCACCATATTTTGCAAATAAATTCATAAAAAATCCTACAATGTGATTTTCTGGAAAAAAAAATCTCATTTTGTCTGTCATAGTTGACGTGTACCTATGATGAAAATTACAGGCCTCTCATCTTTTTAGTGGGAGAACTTGCACAATTGGTGGCTGACTAAATACTTTTTTCCCCCACTATATAGCCTCCTAATATTTTATAATCTGTGTTTCGCTTTATTGGCCTGGGCTTTTGTTTGTTTGAATGCAAGATTAGATTGATCTCAGTTTGTCAGTGTCAGAGTAGCCACTCATTTCGGTCATTTGTGTGATATTAAAAAAGATTCAAAGATTTAAAAAAAATTCAAAGCCCCGTGGCCTATGATTTCTTAATCTGGCCCTGGTCATACCTAGATGGGTTCTACACAATGGTGCAACAGCCTGGGTTGGAGTAGTTACCATCAGTAGTTGTATTGACTTTACCCTACCACCTAGGACTGCTGTATAACCTTTCTGCAAACCACCACCATTTCCTTTTTTAAATCTTTTTTTTTGCAAATTTTTTTTCTGCACCCCAAATACAAACATACGAACAACAATTTATAGACGCACACAAACAACAACTCTTCTGCCCAGACCCGCATGCTCACACCTCCATCCCTTGTGCCTGCATTATTGTTTGCCACATGGCCTTAAATTGTACCAATTTGTTTTTCTCGGTCGCCAATTCTATTTCAGTATTTAAATAATAAATAATTTGATTATTCCATTGTGTTAATGATGGCGGATTAATTGATTTCCACATATTTTTATATATTTTTTTTTCCTTGATGAGTGATGTGAAAATAATCGTCCAGCCCATTGGGTATCTCACTACACCCCCATATGCCATGTCTTGAAAAAATGCAGACAGACAGATTAAATGTAAGTTTACATTGTAATACTTCAAACTTTCTAGCTCCGCCTACAATCCGGATTTTATAGCATTCCCAGAAAGCATGAACATACAATTCCGTATGCACAATTACTGGTACTCTGAACTCTTGTAGACCAGTGTGTACCTAGCATGATTTTTTTTGTGATTAAGTGTAAAATTAATTGAGCAGTTTTAGTTTGAAAGTTCAAATCTCTGAAGTAAAAAGTGTCAATAATGCCTTTGCATCCAATTTCAGTTTTGCCATCCCTCTCCGAAACAGGTGCCTGGCTCAATTAAAGACAAGGATTTAACGTTTCAGTTTATTACATAGTAGGAAACACTTCAAATCACAGACCCCATGAGTTGAAAATAAACAGGAATTCAGAACATTAATACTGAAAAATATATATAAAAAAAATACCCAAACAATCAACAATGGAATAGACACTTGACAAAGTAGGTCTGTATCCAAATTCAAATGAATGTGTGCACTCATTCATTTAAATCAAGATGACAGGCACCAAGGGGATAATTGGACTGTACAGAAGTGACGGAACACATTTCAACACATTGGAGCAGTTTCCTTTCAGACTCTTTTTAGAAGACCTGAGGCCGGTGCAGTAGACCACACACATTTATGGGCACCATATCCAGAGGGCATGACCTATTAATAAATAACACACACATGAGCAATAGCCTAACATTCCATCAAACGATACTACCAGAAATGTTTTATTTCCAAACCAACATATCAACCTCAAGGTCCCAGAAACATGTACCAGATATGATGGGCACAGGAAATCCACAGTTGACACATCTCTCCATGGGACGCTCCAACAGATCTTGCAGTCAGTCTGTATTAGCAGTTCTTACTGAGGCCATGGTGAAGTAAAAAAGAACACTAAGTAGAACGTGCAGCAGCCTAATGATGTACATCAACAAATTAGAATGTATCTATCCACATCTTTCAAAATCGAGAAAGTTTTATATCTGATGTCATGATGTGGTGGCAATCATTTGACAGTGGGACAATCTTCACTCCAGTGGGAAGTTGCATCCAATAGCCTTTTATGGTGAGCTCATCTGCCCTCGTCTGAGCCTTGTATGGTGAGCCAGTATTGGATCTGTCGATCAACATACACAGAGAAGGGTCCTCTTTAGCTCAGTAGGTAAAACGTGGCCCTTGGAACGCCAGGATAGTGGGTTCGATTCCCAGGACCACCTGATGTAAAATGTATTCACGCATGACAGTAAGTTGTTTAGGATAAAAGTGTGCTAAATGGCATATATTAATGGTATTCAGGTTGTGGAAATTGCCTTATTTTAAATTAATTTAGATGTTGCCACTTCATGCATATAACATACCTGGACATCTGTATTGAGGCCCCAGGGAACCGCTTGGGAACTGATTGTTGTTGCATGGATGTTCTCAGCACCCAGTAAGATGAAAGTGTGTGTAACTGAGGCAGTTTTACTAAACATGGAAAGAAAAAGCTAAAATTAGAATTGGGTTGAACCGGTTCAGGGAACAGAACCAAAAACCATTAAAAATAACAACGTTTTTCAAGGAACAGAATCAGAACAGGGAACGAAAATGATCTATACTGTTCCAGAACCGAACCGTTATTTTAAAAGCATGGGAACCGGTTAATAACGTTATCTTACGTCCCAGGCATTTTTTTCCAGGCCCACAACAAAACGCAACAAAGCGCCTATGCAAAGCCCTCCCTCTGTCAATCAGAAACTTCTTCCAGTGTCTGCCTGCCAGCAGAAAATCTTGCCAGTGCGTGTAGGCTACCTGCCCATCCCCCTTCGAAGCATAGTTGTAGCCTACTGACTTTACAAGAATGATTCAGAAGATAGCGAGAGATATTTTTTAATTATGCTGGTTAGGGATACTATAGTAATCACATTTCACATTGGATTTATTAACTACAAAAAGGTAAGTCGTATTTTTTATTCTGTTGCTGCTCTGCACACACAAGCTTGTTAGCTAGCTAGCTAGCTTCTCTGGTGCAACGTTAAGCCATCTCTGAAGTTTAAAGACATTTAAAGTTCCTCCATAGAAGCCGCTTCTCCGTAGGTATATTTCTGTGGACCTAAGTCAGATAATGCATGTCATCACACGATGCCCAGTGCTTCAAGCCTCCTCCTCCACCATCTCTTTCTCTCTCCCCCCAGCCCTACCTTGTATAGAGTCATACTCAGATTGCCATTACTTAAAGATCTAAAACATAATACAGTAGCCATTAGAAAGGCTGAAGATATGAAGTCAAATGTGTCTGCCTAGCAAAATGTAAAAATAATGCTAGCAATATATGTTTATTCTAACTTTGGCTACCACATGTTTCAGGAAATAGTACAGAGGCTCAGCTTCAGATAAGAGTGCACTTTAAGCACTGTCACCAGCAAAGAAAATTGTAACCTTGAGGAAATGTGGCCATTTAGAAATGTGTCAGCCATACTCACAGGAAGTGTCTTTGCTGTTGCTGGTGTCCTCTGTCACCCATAACCAGTGGCAAAGACCTGCAGGAACACAAAAGCAAAGAGACACATAAATAATAGTCCTCTATAGCTAAACTGCACTGCAAAATCATAAGTATCAATCAGTGGAGGCTGCTGAGGGGAGGACGGCTCATAATAATGGCTGGAACGGAGCGAATGGAATGGCATCAAACACATGGAAACCATGTGTTTGATGCATTTGATACCATTCCACTTTTTCTGCTCCACCCATTACCACGAGCACGTTCTCCCCAATTAAGCTGCCACCAACCTCCTGTGGTATCAATGATACATGTATTGGAATTACTAACAAAACCAAGGAGTGCACAAGAAAATAGTAGTTGATGTTAATGTTTGTGCTAACACGCTCCATTCTACTTCCTGTCAGTGGCAGCATGGCACACGTATTGCGAGGCTGATTAGCTAGGACAAACAGGTGTTTGTAATCCTTGTCTGATTTTGTTCTGGGGAGCGGGGTAGCAACTAACTGGATTTAATGCTTTCTTGTGCACTGCTTGGTGTTCTAAAGGATGCCGATTTAGTAAAAACTGTCTACCCATTACAGACCTTCCTGCGTGGGAAAAGTGTCGCTAAACAGGAACAGTCACAGGTTCAGACTTATGTTTTATTCTAGGTCTGTATTCTGGGCTAACCAAGACATCGCTGCAGCAAAAAGCAAAAGTAGGCAACTGCTGCAGGTAATTGTAACCACTGTCCAATCAGTGCCAATAATATATACCAGTAGTTGAAATCTCAGATAATAACAAATCTACTGTAATAAAATGGAATCGAATAGTCGGTAGCATTCATCTTGCACAATGTTCTCCACATGCCATGGATGATCTCGTAATGGTTTAGAAACAAAGGACCATTCATTCGTCCATTCCTCGAAGAACAAAAAGACGACCAGAGAATCAATGCTTTGTTATATCAAACATTCAACAAGACATTGGAAATTGGAAAGGACCATTCAATAAGACAATTGGAAGCACAGCAGAAAATCGATTATGAACCAAATGCATAGCTCAATGGATGAGAAAACCCTTTGAGATGGATGTGAACACTGCGTGGGACAATAACCATATTATCCTAGACTCATATTGCAACATGCAATGATCAGTGGCGTGTATTCATGGATGCCAAGGAAAGCAAAACAATTCTAATTGTCTCTGTGTTAATAATTTTTCTTCAGTTCGCAAGAGGCTGAATGTATCTCACTGGAGAAAGCATTCGAGTGAGCGAAACAGCTCCACTCTGTCTCTGTATGTCTAGCCCATCTATCTGATGCTGACTGGTCAAAAAGACTATGACATTGTTGCCACCTGTAGCATTGAATGCAAGGGAAGCAGCGAGCATTTGGCCTCCCTTGATAAAAAAGTATAAAATAATAGCCAATCAGTGTTGAGCGTTAAACTGAACCTGGCACACCAAAAAAAAGTGTTAAGGGAAGCTAGTTTGGATTTGGCTTCATCACATCACATCAAAAGCAAAACGTCATTGACATAAAAAACTTAAATTGTTGCATCTTGTGTCATTGTTCTCCGGTGGCTAGCTAGCTAGCTAAAATTGTCCCTCTCCTAAATTAGCCATGGATGAAGATAGGGATTTGGACTTGTGGTTTTACTTAATTTTCCGTACTGGCCAATGATTATAATGGTGATTCTGATTCAACCATAAATTCGTACATTGTGCCCCTGGCCTGAGAGGATGGAAGTTCAATTTGTAGCTAGATGTAGTAGGCTAATGTTAACCAGCTGGCTCATCGTTGCCCATGAAAGGAAGTGTCGGGAAAATTACCACCAGGGACACCTGAATTCAATCTTAAATTAATAATTCTTTATTATCAGCAAGCTGGAGAGGTTCCAACAAACTTAATGCACCAAGTAGTACACATCTGTCAGGAGCTCCCCCGGGGCAGTCCCGTTAGTTCTCTTATATACTGCTTACACAGACAAGTTATATTTGCATGATTTACATAACTCATAATTCATTCATCATTAACATTTGGTTCATGCATGTGACCGACCAATACCTCACGAGGCTTCTTCTCTCCAAGCTGAGACCTTGAAACTGAGATATCCCTTTCTGTTCTCAAAACAAGGTTCTGGGCGTACTTCCAAATTGCTTATACTGATGGTGAGGATTCCTCCCAGGCACAATCAATCAGTCACTTGCATGAACCCAGTCGAATTGGTTATTAGAAAAGCACAAAAAGCTATAAAAACAAAGAGTTGCACACTCTATATATAAACTCCCAGTAATTTATTGGGTAAACCACCAACGTTTCGGCATCACTGTGCCTTCTTCAGGGTAATGTCATGAATGCTTGAACCAGGTTTTGTAGACAAAACAGTGCAATTAGTGCAACCAATGACAATAGTGAGGGGTGTGTCATAATTATTATGTTGATTAGAATGAATTGAGTGAAACTGTTAAAAGACAATAGTTTACATTTAATGAAATTGGAAATAATTAAATATATATGTGAAATTAAATTAAACAATAATGTATGTTGATGCTAATCTTATGCTAATGTTATTGATAACAATAGCCTAACACATTCAATATGCTGAAAAATGTACTTGCTTGACCATGCTGTAGGTCATCTAACTGTTTGTTACATGCAATATGCTTTGTGGACTTCACCGGACAGAGGTTGGTATCCGGTGTTTTGATGAAACAAAGGTGTGGTTGAATTTATTCTTCCACTGTGTCTTCTTATTGTCTCAGCCTTAGGGTCTATATATCACGGTGTCAGGGCATATGAACTAACAGGTTATAGAGCAAACAACAAAATTAGCACAACACATAGGCTGTAATATGGCATCTTTTTCTTGCTTGGCTTTCCCAGTGATTTTACCCACACACCGCTACTAGCAATGATCCTGACAAAAAGTGGAGGGAATTGGGATATGCTTGCTGTTGAGAACACAGGATAGAAAGGTTGCCACATATCAGTATAATAGGAATATCATTCACACAAATTAACAACCATTCTATGATTGAAACCTTTTGAACCTCAACATTGCAATAGGGGTGGTCTGCAGCACACCCCTCGTGCATTAAATAATTGTTCAAGGCCAAGAGTGAGAATCAATTACACAGGCCTCACTTTGACCCATAATAGACCTAAAACCATAAGAAAAGTTCATCAGCATTAGAGTCAGGTTAAAACAATTGGTACAGATCATCATGTCATAATTTTTAGATAACGGATATACATTGAAGGCCTCGTACGACAAGTACGCCCTCACACAAATATGCATCTGGAACACCCATGCCCGATTCCCTGCAGAGGTTTAAAGCCCATGGCAGAATCCAACATTATGCCTTCATATTCATGATATAAAGAAAATCTATTAAACCTGTGGAAGAAATAAGAGGGAATTACCAAGAGGAGCCTGTTGTATTGTGCAAGATAAATATGACACTCATTAGAGACGATCCCAGAAATTAAATCAAATGGAACATTAGACATTTCGTTGTTTTTACAACCAGCATAGGGATTACAATTTAAATGTTTTTGAAGGAATACAAAAAATATTTTACAACAAACTCTTTGAATTTCCCTCTTTTGAAAAAGGTAAAACGTAATTGAGGAGAGACAACGAGGAGAAGGATTGCGCACGGAAATCCGCTTGTTTGAAATGAGATGGTTCTTCTCCACTCACGTATAATCAGGAAAATAACGTTTACAGAGGTTGGATCACAAAATAAATGTGTAAAGTGATAAAAACAAATTAAGTTAGTTGTGCAAGACATTTTATAGATAAAGCAATAAGTAGCATGGTCTTCTCCTCCGACAATACAACAGCTGATTCAAAGGGGGTGTGGCAGATATCAAAACTCTTCTGCGGTAGGATACGCTCGTGCTTCCTTGCCAAAAGGAGGCTATCAAGGAGGGGAGGACCGTCTTCAATTTACCTATTACCGAATTGACACACTCAACGACCACTTATCGGTTTCCGGGTCACGGAGGAGAGAGGACAGA
Organism: Coregonus clupeaformis; assembly: GCF_020615455.1. Taxonomy (NCBI): domain Eukaryota; kingdom Metazoa; phylum Chordata; class Actinopteri; order Salmoniformes; family Salmonidae; genus Coregonus; species Coregonus clupeaformis. Next base: position 316,732 of record NW_025533686.1, on the reverse strand, counting down.
GGATGGACTTTTGCCCAAATGAGAACCCCAATGTGTGAAGAATCAAAATGGCTGCCAAACAACATGTGGCTGCAGCCATTGCCAAAGCCAGGCTTTTGGCTGGTGGGGCATTTAAGCCCTGAATGACGCCTGACAGACAGCAATGTCTGCCAGGCTGCATGCCGCCCTCAAGACCAAAGCCAATCGCAGCAGGGCTGCTTAGCATGCTAACTTGGCTAGCTAGTCTTGTGAGCTAGCTAGTAAGCTAGGCAGTCTTGTGAGTTATCTATGCTGGTTGTTAGCTTGCATAATTGATATGTGTATACAGTATATTTATAAGGGACACTTCATGTTTTGTGGATAATATTTACATTTAAAGAGTGGGTGAGCTCCACTCCTTATAGGCTGATCAGATTCCCTTTCAGCCTTAGAGCTTGATCAGATTCAATAGCAGCCTCAGAGACTGATAAATCAGGATGCTGCCTTGTAGGCTGTTTCATGAACAAAGCTCATTGCAGGCATATTAGCAGTCAAAGTGCCTTGTAGGCTGATGCATATGATCCAGTGGGTGAGCTCTATTCCTGGCAGGCTGATCAGATTCATTAGCAGCCTCAGAAGCTGATAAGTCAGGACGCTGTCTTGTAGGCTGTCACAAGGTGAGTTATGGCTTGAAATCGTCAACCCTGTTACAGTCAACCCTGTCACTTTAATAGTTACTTTTATAGTCAGTTTTCTTAATTTAACCTCTTAAGATGGGAAAACATGTTTTTTTATTTATAAGTTGAACATGTGCTCTTTATGACAGAATGTTACAATTAGGTGAAATAAATAGTTATTTTTTACCAAATTACACTACCCAAATTACACTATATTCGTAGTATGACATACAGTATCTCACTGAATTCCCTTATTATCTCTGTCTCTGTGTTGTGAATGTCAGAGCACAAAATAGAAAATGGCCCTTTTGATAATATCGACCAATGAGAATGGGCAGCTGGAGGCATTTACACATGCAGGCCAGGTACATCCTCTTCAATTTGGTCAAACTGTCCTTTGGATCCAAGGAACGAGCAGATGGTCGCCGGGCTCTGGTTGCCATTATTGGCTGGATATGAGTTATCATTTTTATGAGGCCAAATTACTCAGAGTAATCAAAAAAATAATGTGTTGAACATGCAGAGGCGCCACACACCCCCTGATGCTTAAATGAGGGTGTCATTAGCTTAAGCTGCTGGGCTCTAAGGGCTTGATTTAATGTTAGTTGCCGAGCAGTCAGCAATCAAACAGTTTTTGAAAGGATAACATTTTCACCATAATAAACAAAACGTTAAAAATATGTGAGGAACATTGAATGGAGAATGCACAATAAACATTTGTAAGGATATGATACAGAGCTTGAGTCACCATTTTTTATCTTACTCATAACTGTTGTTAGGCAAAATGATGTCACGATCAAGCTAAATTCTACATTGAAGAGGACTGACAATACAACTGTATTTGGCTCTAATTCTTCTATTTGACATTATCTGGACCAAAATATCTCAATTATAGTGAAACAGTAGGACCCAAAGTTGCATCCAAATATGTTGGAGTCAGGGTTATGCAGCTGTTTGTAAGGTACGCTGAACTGGTGGTGCATTACTGGTGCCTCAGCATCACCCAAGTTCATAGAAGTGGTGGTGATATCTTATCTTCGTCATTCATTGCATTTTGGAGTGGTTTTGCGTCAATGAAACCAACAACCTTCAACTGTTTTGTTCAAAGGAAGGTAAATCAATTTTACAGGGAGATACTGTACCTGCAGTTATTAGATATTATCCATGAATGCCTTTTTTATGTGGTTTACATCTCTGAAAGAACATCAAGTAATCTGAGCACACATCAGTCTTCTGTTGGCACCTACTGTGACATCCATCTTACACAAGTTAGGTTTCAGCTTTTTCGTGTTGTCGTAAATCACGGAGATCGAGTCATACATTTTTTATATCCGGCCACCTATGCACTACAATACAATCCTAGCCGCTCCTCCTCTTCCAATGCCAGCCCGCATCCATTATGTCCTGTCCTCGTTTCCCCTTCCTACTGCATGTTTAGTTGCACCTTTCCAACATAATTCATTGTCATTAGTGGCAACACCTTCGTGTCACTCTCCCCGAGCAAATGTTCTCTCTCTTCGCCACCTGCACTGTCCTCCTAGTTGGCTCACTGCACTTATTTACGTACTTTCTGGCCAACTTTTTTTCTTCTGACTTTTATTGACCTTTTATACGCACCGAGACAAATGTTCATGGTCGAACAGAGGCCTATTGTGGTTAAACAAGGATGTCTGCAAACAGTATAGAACTTGTTATCTGTGCAGCGGCAGTGTTAAAAAAATAGAGTTTAGAATGGTGTTTTGGAGCACCTCTTCTCACCCTTTGGTGCAAAATACTGCCTGTTGCCTGAATTCATTATATGCGATAGGCTCAATTCAATAGGCAAAACGTTTTACCACATCTTTGCAACAGGTCCCTTTGAGAGCATTTCAAGATGAGTTCGATAGAGATATGGCCCTGGGCGAGTTGAATTGAGAGGGAATTTAAGTTTGAGTAGGTGTCAGTAAAAATCCAATGTACCACCATTACACCTTAGTGCTGTACAACCCCCTCCTTTGCTGTGATCCGATAAAAACTCTAAAGCATGTTTTATTTGTTAGATTCACCCAGCAAAATACGTTTTCACCGTACAGTCAGTCGTACAGTATATTTATTTGTCTTTTCAATCAATAGTATTTTATTTCATCATCATAACTAATGGGCAATATATAACCCTATTATCAAAAAAATTACCATAATAACCTTATTGAAACAATACTTTGATTGTCTTTTCATTTCATGAATTAGTTATCCGGAAACAATAAAAATACACTCCTAAACCCTGCACATGACATTGACACATCCACAGCAAACATATTGACCAAAGGCCAAAACTGCAATATTAGACAGTTATGACACATAGACACATACTGAATCCACAGCAAATTTAACGTATTAAAATGTTAAATGACAATGACACATACTCACAGCAAATGTATTGACCAAAGGCCCAAACTACAATACCAGATATTTTTATTTTCTTACATTATACAGTTACAGTTCGGTCCTGTGTTCACTTACAGACCGAGAGACAGGATGGAGGGAAGGATGTTGACTTACCAGAGGAATGATTACAGGCACATTTAATTCAGTCCCACATCATGCCGTGTAATGATAACAATTAGTACATGTAATTAGAAGTAATTAGAATCAGGAAGTCAAGACAATGGGATCATTATTTATGATTGCAATTAACTCCCTCTGCAGTAATGAATATATTGATCTTCTAAGCTGTTCCTGTGCATTATTTCACTTCTGTTTCCTTTACTGTACATTTATTGGTATGATGTTACTGTATGTGTTCTTTGAGGTAAATTACAGATTACCCTTCTGTTGCTAATTACAAACAATTTTCAATTATATTCTATGCATTTTACTAACCAGAAAGTAAAAATAATGTCACACATTATGTACATTAGGCCTAGCTGTGTGTTAGAAAGCAGATTTTTTTCTTTCAAAAGCAAGGTGTGCTAATAGGAATCTGGATGCACACTGTCTATCTCACACCATCCTCATTTACTCTTAGCTGTCACATGCATCAACAGCAAGTATTCAATTAAATTCAGATGTTCTGAGAATGTTTTATATGTGAAGCAATTTACCGCAAACTTCTATTCCTCTAATAAATTCTATAGCCAAGTATTAGTTTGACAAATGAGTAGCTAAACATAGACATACATATTCTCCAATTAAATGTGTGATGTCATCCACAGATAACCTTCTGCTTTATTAGCAACAAGTAATTGTGATATGGTACAACAAGGAACACAATCATATTGATACTGGATGAAATAGATACTCAATCAAACATAAGAGAACTGACAAGTATTCCCCTATGGGAAATGTGAATTACCCATCTTACCCATCACTGGTGGTGCAGCTGTCATTTCAAAACAATGCAACAGAGGAACATTTGATTAGTGGCTACATTTTATGCAAAATGAGAGGGACATACAGGAGGAGTTTGTATGCTAGATATGTTATAGTATCTGGTTCTCCCATCAGTATCGGAGTGTCCTCATTTAGCATACATTTGTCTTTGTTGAGTGTCTCACTGCACATAATATAGATTATCGCTTACACACCCAAAACTTGTAGACTGCCAATCATTTTTAATACTGTAAGTAAAAAGAAGGATTGTTTTGTGTGGATACAATCAGTTATTTTCCATTGGTTGCCTAACTAGAAAGACTACATAGGCTACTTCAACAAATAATAATAATTTTTAAAGCCTAGAACTTTCTGAAAAAGAGAATATGTCAAGGGAATAAGTGTTTGAATGTCAAAAAAGCATGTCATCCTAAAATGGAAAGAAAAACAATTAAACCATTGAGCCGCTAAATTATTTCATTTTTCTCCCATTTCTAGTCAATGTCACTTGTTGCTGCCTCCATGGCGTCTCGAGAATGGTGACACTTTAAATTTGCCGTGCTTTGCTCCAACCATCTGTCAACACAATGTATTGCCATTCTGTGACCACACAAATCATCCCAAATTCTCATGTTCTGGATCCCTGCCTTGGGTTTCTTTAACAAAACAGATCCCCCAGCTTAATGGGCTGTCTCAAGAATTGTGCAAGTATAACCGGCGTCAATGTGCTAGCTTAGTGCTAGCTTAGCATACAGCGCTGCCTCCCTGAACTTGCCTCTGACTGGGCTTGAACCAGGGTCCTCTACCTCGCCAACACAAGTGACCATGCGCTTGACCACGTACAAACCAATTGAGCTATAGAAAAAGGATCCTATTCATTAGCTCCGTTGGCAACATTTCAAGCTAGCTGTGGAGTGAGTTTATGCCACGTTCTTAACTCCGTTACACAAGGATACTTACATTAAGGGGTGGGAGTAGTTCGGGTTGTAGTTTCAGTTTGAGTGGATTGCTAGTTGAAGGACCAGCAAGCCCTTAGGAATGACAATCGTGGCTGTGCAAAATAGTAGTTTGGAAAAAATACTTTTAACATTTATTAACTGGCCCAAGGTACTTTAAAGAGTGCCATACTGTACTGAATCCAGGGTCATGTTAGCTCTACTGTATACACTGTACTGTGAACTCAGTAAGGGAGACAAAGGTCCCATCCGATTGGTTATTCAATTCATTACAAATTGTTGTATAACCACGTTTTTTGGGAGGGGTTAACAAAACATATTTGAGACCTCAACTCTAGCTCAACTGGCTAACAAGATCCCTTGTTGTTAAAGCACTGCTGGTGTGCACACAACCGGGGGTGTTTGTGCAATGGTGGTGTTACAAATATATTTTGTAGTTTCGACAGGCCATATGTGAAACCACATGGTTAACAGAATTAATTGAAATTCAGACATGTTTCCGATTAAATCATAAATTGACACTTTATGGCAAAGATAGGTCTTTGACTAAAGAAAACATTTGAACTGTCACATCACAACTCTCTGTTGGCGCCTTTAACAGTCTCTGACACTCCGTAAAATGAACACTTGAACACCTGGCTGTTTTTGTTGGAAATAGTCCAAGATGGCACTAATGTCATCCAAATATAAGAATATAATAACCCAGTGCAGTGGTGGTTTTAGCATGTAAATATTGGTGGGGCAAACTCAAAGACACAACCCAACACTAAACAATACATTAATTGCACTATTGCCCACAAACTGTTAGGGCCTACATAAAGCTGTCCTGACAGCGGAGCTTTCTTTTCAGCAACATGGAGTGAATCCTTACCACCGCTACACCTGGCTAACAGCGGAGCCTCATCTGGCAGCGAAACAGTTCATTCAACCTCAGTTACTGCCTTTTAAAAAACCATAGGTGATATGGCTGACTTGCTTAAATAAATATGGTTTCTACTGACTCCTTGTTGATTTGTCTAACTCGATGAGAACCACATTCTCCTTCAATAATAACGAATGCCTACATGAGTTTTGACTTTTGAACCGTACACAAACATTATTACATTTATGTTCAGTAAATTCATAATGTTTGTTCTTATATCGTTAACACTTAGCTCTAAGTATAAGCAAGTGCAAACAAACGAACTGCGACGAGGTAGGCTTATTCGTTCAGCACTTTCAAAATGGAGGGGGGGAGGAGAGAGAGAGAGAGAGATGTACAAACTATGGCATAAGGGAACGATGAACGGATAAGAGGCAAGTCATAATTTCAATGAAAACATTGAGCGAGCTAAGACGGACGTAGTCGATATGCCTATTTGTTCAACACTTTTGAAATGGACAGCGACAGAATTCAGAACATGGGCCGTTCTTATAGTATTCTCTCTGTACACCAAGTCAGAACTGTAGGCTACTAACAGCTTACTACACAACATACATTTTGTACAACTTGCTGTGTAGTGTTTATGTCCAATGGCCAATGAGCACAGATACGTTTTATTTATAATTTATCTTCATAAATAAGGATAAGGATTGAAAAGGATTTTCAAGTAGATTGTCGACGTGATTCATGATGATGACTGCTTGTCTAGCTAGCTAGCTTGCTAGCTAAGATTTTGAAAGTATGATGTTGACAGGGACAGTCCAATCAAAGCTACGGTAGATATATTGTGATTTTTATCTGTAGCCAATGACCTTGAGCCTTTTTGGATGGGCACTTCTACTGTAAATCTATGGCAGGGGGGGCTTGAACTGTAGATTCTTTGGTGACATAGTGTCCCCATGAGGGACAGAACACAGAGCCAATCACAGCGCAACTAGAGAAGATCACCAACGCCTATGCTCTGTCTGCCCCTCCACCACAGAAAGCACTGAGCCAGACTGAAACACCTGTATTTTGGAGCTACTTTACTCAAGAAAGAGACCATGTTTGTATGCAGCTTAATTAACTCAAGGAAAAAACATTTTTCGCAAACTAATATGTGACACAAATTAATGGCAGAATAACATGCAAAACAGGCCTTTTATTTGTTACTTGTTGTTATTATTATATATATTTTTTTAGCTAAACAGGTGGGGCTCAAAATAGATGGGGCTCTGCCCTGAATGAAGGGTCGCCACTGCCCCAGTGAATATTTTTCCCTTTAGAAACTCACTTTGTATAATAAATACCACATGCGAATACACGTACTTAGGCATTATGGTATGGTCGCATCAAATTATTTCAAACATTTTCCTGCCTGTAAACCAAGAAAGGTAGGGAATGTGTCCAAGTCTATCAGCCGGTGTTGCTCAATAATATGTATGGAAATGGCTGTGTAAGTCAATTATCTGGGAAGGATTTCAAACCACATTAGACAAATAAGTGACTGCAGCCACCGGTTAAATTTAATTTATTTGCCTTTTATGAATCTACATTTTTTTTAAACACCGCTCTCATTTGGAAATCTTGTTCAAAATGTTTTTCCTGAATATCCCGCTAATTTTTTAATAGCATTTAGACTAGACCTAATACACTAAAGTTGGCCAAACCATTGCTGTTAGAGACAAAATAATGTATTTTCCCTTGCCTTTAAAGTTTTTCCAATCTGACTAGGTAAAACATCTAACCACTGCCACCAAATGTGAGAAAGCTGCACCATGTTCTGCTTTATTTTACAGGGTCTTTGATCTATTTTGTTAACCACTTTTTACGAAGCATTAATACACTTTTTGACCCAATGGCTGTTAACATCCATTTTGTTGCATTGATTATGCTAAGTCATGCTACGAGCTACAGCCAGAGTTTATGATATAGAATGAGAAAGATGCATCTATTCCAAAATTGGACCCATCTCTGTATTCCATTTTCAAATCAGTTTATCCAGGGCGTACACTATTTGATAACCATGTGTGGATCAAATAATTCATAGAAATGCCCTATTTTCGTTTAGCCTGGCTGAACCACTACAGTATCTCTGCTTCAGTGTAGAACATATGAGGTGAATAGAGGCAGACATATACATTCATTCATGAGCAATGGTGGGTTCAATCAGCAGCATGAGTATGTCATTTTCACTGGTACATATGTAGACCTGGAGATGCTGTCGTGATTTATACATTCCCTGAAGAAAAGCCATTTCAAGCCTGTCAAAGCAAATGAGGTGTGGCAAATTTTCGCCAAGCCAAAAGCCGAGCCACTTGTTCTGCTCGAAATAGCAAGAGGTTTCAAGACAAACTAAATATTGTATTTTTCATCCCCATCTTCCAATATGGTTGTCATAGTAGAACCTTAAATCAAATAGAATTATGACTTTAATTCTCTGCTATATTACATTTAAGCAGACACTTTTATCCAGAGCAACTTACAAGAGCAATTAGGGTTAAGTGCCTTGCTTAAGGGCACATCGACAGATTTTTCACCTAGTCGGCTCGGGATTAGAACTAGCGACCTTTCAGTTACTGGCACAACGCTCTTACCCACTAAGCTACCTGCCGCCCCTCATATTGTCATGAGTCATCGGCTGGATGGAAAATTCCAGATAGAAATATAAAAATTATGATAGAAATGTCTTTGTGCGTGATTCAAATTTAAAGCTGTATGACTTTGTGTGCTTGACTTGTTCAACATAAGAGGTTTCTTTCTGACAACAGTGCTGGCTGCATTTACAGAGCCTTGACGAAGCGCAAGAGCTCTCCCAGTGTCATTGTGAGAGTGCTAAAGCATGGGGAGTCGATGAAGAGTCTTTGTGTGATGAATTGCTAGATACTTAATGTTTGTTGGACAACTCCTATTGATGCTTGTATGTGTGTGTGCAGTCGTTTTCAAAGGCTTTTGAAATATAGTACAGAGCCACCAATGAAAGTAATTAGCCATTTCCATCTGTCATATCACCCTTTCAGAAGTGAAAAAACATCCTCTTTTCACAATAAATTAATATATTAAATGAAAAGGGTGTCTTGGACGAGCTACATAACAAAAGTGTAAACAAACCTGAGCCGGCCTCGCTTTTAACCTCTTTTATCTATTAGGCGGAATCTACCACACACCTAAACCTCTTATCTCAAAATAAAGTCCAATTAATAGCACTCGAGACTATCGGAGGAAATTAAGTCATTGAACTTCAATATCATGGGAAGATGAAAAGGAGTCTGCCTTTTCAACAGCATATTGACTGGGAGTAGTGCATAATTATGACACACTGCGACTCTTATCCGAGACCGCATTGTATTGCACTCTTTAATGAATCCGCACTTGTACATGCACACTGTTCCCACTAAATTGCAGAGACTACACTATAACTGTGACAACCTAACAATAACACAGCCCATAGGGAAGTCATTTGGCAATAGCAATATGTGCATATAGCATAACGTACAAATATTGCCTATTGACTTTATGGTTTGCTCTCTCCTCTCGTCCACCTCCCCGACTGCAGAATCCATTGTCCCTCACTTGCCATTGAAAATAATGAGAGCAATAAAAGTCAGGTTGTTTACAGCGACCCCTCCGACTCCTCTATTACATTTACAGCACTCACGCGGAGGCGAGATGTGACCTTCCTCTGAGGTCAAAGGTAATGTGTCCATCACCGTTTAATTAGCCCGGAGGTGTCTGTTTATTCTGCCATAGCGACGGCACACCAAAACGATCAGACGAAATCTACAGTCAAGCCCATCTGGTTCTTTTTAATATCTGTTTTATGTTTTAAAATAAACATGAATGAGGTATAATTGGGAGGGAAAGCGAGTGTTGAATGGACAAGGGCAATGCAGTTAAGTGAGTTGCTAACCAGAAGAAGAAGCCAAGTGATTCAGTTAATTTACCCACAAGATAAATCATAACATCCTCAACATATTCTCTCTCTGGGAGGGATGTTATACACAGTGGTGGAAGGATTTGTCTGGATATAAATTACATTGCCTGTATACAGGGCAGGCTATGGCCTGCCAACAAGTATGTGCTGTCCTATCATGCAATTCTTATGCTTTCTGTGAGCAGATTCTTAATTTACAAACAAAGTGTTTATTTAACAATTTTTTTGTCTGTGATACTTTACGCTCTAAGTAGTTTCCAAAACTATTTCATATTGATTCCTGCTTGCAGAAGTCATTCTCTAATATAAATGTTTTTACCTTGCATTGATACATGCATACTGTAGCCCCCCCCCCCATACTCAACTGGCAGACCGCGGACCGCATCCTGACCCAGAATGGGGTCAATACGGACCGCGGGTCCCATTCCAAAAAGAAAAAAATATATAAATACATTATTATTATTTTTAAAAATGTTTTAGTCATTTAGCAGACGCTCTTATCCAGAGCGACTTACAATTAGTGAGTGCATACATTTTTCATACTGGCCCCCCGTGGGAAACGAATCCATAACCCTTGCAAGCGCCATGCTCTACCAACTGAGCTACAGTATATATATTTTTGTTTTTAATCAGTAGGGCTTCGATCCCTGGTATCATATAAACACACATAAGACATGGAAGAATATGTAGAACTGCAGGAAATAAGCTTTAAAACAGCAAAAAAGATATCTGGCCAATGCAAAATTTTAAACTGCAACATCTTCTCTCTGCCAACGAGAGGGGTGTGGACCTCCCGAGTGGCGCAGCGGTCTAAGCCACTTCATCGCGGTGCTAGATGCGTCACTACAGACCCGGGTTCGATCCCGGGCTGTGTCACAACCGGCCGTGATCAGGAGTCCCATAGGGCGGTGCACAATTGGCCCAGTGTTGTCCAGGTTAGGCAAGGGTTTGGACCGTGGGGGGCTTTACTTGGCTCATTGCGCTCTAGCGACTCCTTATGGCGGGCCGGGCGCCTGCAGGCTGACCTTGGTTGTCAGCTGAACAGTGTTTCCTCCGACACATTGGTGTGGCTGGCTTCCGGGTTAGCGGGCAGGTGTTAAGAAGCGCGGTTAGGCGGGTCATGTTGCAGAGGATGCATGACTCGACCTTCGCCTCCCGAGCCCGTTGGGGAGTTGCAGCGATGAGACAAGATTGAAAAAGGGGGTACAATACAACAACAACAAATACTTTAAATAAAAGTGGGGTGTGAACAGTTTGGGGTCGCATGAGGTGGGGGTTTGTTACTACACCGATAAATTACATTATCCATCTGGGCCTTTGCCAACTAGGAAAGTTGTGTGACCGGACCTTCTCCAAAAGTACTTAAGTACCCCTGCTGTAGCCTATGATGTCCGTTTCAGAACCAGTTTCGTGAAGGCAGAAAAAGAACAAAGATGAGAAACTTCTTATCGGAACAACTCAAGGTCCTTTTCTTGCAGCAGCCAGCCAGGATGAGGTACTTTAAGTGGCCATCCCTGCCCCTGTGTGTCAGTGTGAAGGATTGCCAGAGCCTCCCAACAAGTGTGATCTCTCTACATCAACAGCCGTGTGACAGAGCTTTTACTTCTCCCCTGGATGGTTTTCCTATCTTGCAGATGTTCAAGAAGAAAGAACAAAAAGGGAGAAAATGTTTCAGGACTCATCTGAAATATTTATTACTTTTTGGACACCGTGGCGCAGGGAAGATATAGAGTATAAGCGTCTCATTTTGGAAGGATAACGCGATAAATAACATGATAATTTGCTGACGTGAAATGCTTTGGGAAGGTGTCCTCCGATAGATTAATATCTGAATAAGCACTGATAGCGGTTTAATTAATATTTTGGATGGGCTGGTGTTTGTGGCCTGTTGGATGTAAGAGCTCGCATTGGAGGAGAACCTATGGCTGCGAGGGTACAGGGGTCAATGGTGTTGTTCTCAGTAGAGTGTGTTGTGCTAATTTGTCTGCCTAAGGGGTGCCACATTTGTCCTGCAAATAATAGAATGCTTCCAGACCGTGTCGGTACATCTGATAAAATTAGCTCTGGAGCAAGGACGAGCAATTCCACCTTCATAAACCTCAGTAGCGTACTGTCTTACTGATGCACTTTTAACTTTTCCCCAACTTTCCCACCCTCTCTCAATCCCACAGCCCTATCTCCGGTGAAATAGAGCATATCTGATGTCAGTGCCTCTCGCAGGGGAAAAACAACTGGGCTTTCTACTTTACTATACTCTTCGCAAAGAGCAAGTCAATGTGTTTCGTTTGAATGAACTACTGTACCAGAGCTACACAATATTGCATTTAAAGAATAGCAAAAATAAAATGTACAGTACTTTTCCTGATATTTTGAAACTCTATCCAAGTTCAAGACTGTGTATTTTCCACAAGTTACAAACTGGAGAGTCAGAAAGCAAAGCCTTGCCTTATTTGCACAGGAAACATATGTTCCAGAGAAGCTTTGCTCTCTAAAGGTCCAAATGTACACACATGTACAGATTGCAATTTGAAGATAAAGAGCCTTTTTTTTCCATGGCCATATAGCACTTAGGAAATTAATGTGCGAATGAGTGTTCATTTAGATCCATCACTGAAGAGCCTTATCTTACTTCCCACGCTCTATGTGACAGACTGGGAGACACAGGGGGTAAGGAGAAGTGCAAAATGACATTTATTATCCCTTGCAAATGACTTCAAACTCTACTCGTCTGAAGTTGGAAAGGTCATTATTTCTCAAGGCAGGGAGGCATCCAAGGTTTCTTGGAGAGTGATGCATATCAAAATCCTTGAAGATACCATCGGCGATGGGGTAAGATACCATCGGCTTTAAAACGGCACGGAAAATGTATATTAATGCCGAACAGTTACATGAAAGCCATGTTAAGGATCAAATCTACTTAGATCCCAAAACAATAAGTGTGGCACTTATCTGAAGTAGGCTGGATTTACAGTAAACAAGCATGATGTGCAGTAAATATGAAATGTAAGGAATGAGTCAACCTTATCTTCATCTACATGACTGATGCACATTACTGGGGCACCATGCTTTTCTGGGCAGTTGTTACTGTTAATTTACAGACTCGCACTCAATAAATATCAGTCCCTCTAGGATTTTGTGGGATGTTTTGTGATATTTGCTGGCAAAAATGCTTGATTTTGCAGAGGCAATTCAGACATTTTGCATGGCATTATGCAATGATTTTGTCAAATGTGTCGCAAAAATGCGCTGACGAGGGAAGAATCACCATATTATGCTGTAAATGTGCGGTAGTTGGTTGAAATTGAGTGGCGCAGTGGTCTAAGGCACTGCATCGCAGTGCTAACTGTGCCACTAGAGATCCTGGTTTGAATCCAGGCTCTGTCGCAGCCGGCCGCGACCGGGAGACTCATGGGCGGCGCACAATTGGCCCAGCGTCGTCCAGGGTAGGGGAGGGAATGGCCGGCAGGGATGTAGCTCAGTTGATAGAGCATGGCGTTTGCAACGCCAGGGTTGTGGGTTCGATGCCCACGGGGGGCCAGTATAAAAAAAAAAAAAAGATGTATTCACTAACTGTAAGTCGCTCTGGATAAGAGCGTCTGCAAAATGACTAAAATGTAAATTGTGAGCCCTCTTTTTCTACTGCGGTGAGGGGTCAGTTTTATGCAATAATATTGCGATGATTTGACTGTTTTATGGGAAATTGTGCGGTGATTGGTCAAATTTCAAGTCCTTGCATAATATGCGGAGAATTGTTGATTTTGCTAAAAAAATTTATAATGCAATCATATAATATGATGGAAAACACGTCATAATGTGACACTTTCTGTATTTTTAAAGTTCTATATCTTGAAAACTTGATTGCTGATATGCAAAATATTTTGGGACGGTATGAACAGTGGACTAATGAAACAAATACAGAAATATCGTTTTTGAGTGGACTCTTCCTTTAAGGTGCATGCTCTCTATCTCAAAAAGCATGTAAACACCCAGGCAATGTTTACCCGACAACATACGTGTCACGGCCCCATCATTCTCCAGGAGGAAATGGGATCTGTGAGCATGTCGGATCAATTGAAGGCACAAGGCATACCTTCACTATTTATTATGCAACATTTGTTCTTCTTGGATAGGTCCTTTTATTTGAATATAGGCTACACTCCTGGTGTGGTAGATTCTGTATTTCCTTGTGTATTTTTTCTCTCCCATTTTTATTTGAGATGGGAAACACAGGTCCAGATGGGGCCCTATGTACCGGGTCCAAATCCACAGGATGATTTCACATCCCTTTTTTCTCTCCCAATAATAACGGAGTTAACAATACGAATGCATCCAGCTACAGTTTGGCTAGTCCATTTCCATCCAACTTATTGGTTTGTTTCAAACTCATTTCCACACAGGATAGATATGGAGGGCATACCAGATGCTTCAATTCCAGATGTATAAAAAGCGAACACATTGGACTCAAATCATGCCTCTATCAGCTTTGACTTGTCTGTCTTACAGCTATCGATTTAGAGGGCCAGTATGAATAGGCTGTGAAGGCACCTCTGGAGCTTTATAGGATTCATGATATACATCATCAATCTCTTTGTACAGCCTTCAAAATGTGGTAGATGTACCCTAGCCTTTAATCAATTCAGATTCGATGTCCGAAATACCATTTGTAATGGTATTCATTGCATTTAGGGACCACTGTGCAGACTTTAAAAGTGTCCTTGTGTATTTTGTAGACCTTTCTCATCTGATTTGATGTATTTCCTATAGTGTAAATACCAACTATTAACATAACCAAATTAGTCTTTTAGCCTATTGAAATATTTTGATGATTGTAAATGTCATTTGTCAAAAATAGATGCTAACTCTTACCTGCTCTGCATCATGCCTAGCCAACAACAACTCCATGATTTACGATGGAGTTGAGCGGCGACTAGTGTGGACGGACTGGAGTGCCGATGTCACATCAAATAAATGTAATGTGTAACTGCGTGCTATTCTTTGCATGCTGAAATCCGTAGTTTTGGATCAAAACTTCAAGTTAGTAGGTTGCATCCCTAGCCAAGGTAATCTTCAAAGACATCCTGGGTAGATAAAAAAAACTCCTAGTTTGTGTGTTTGTCAATAGCCAGCCCATGCAATGGACTGTTGGAGTCTTTAGTTTTTGAGGAAATAGTGGCAAGCTAAATACAGCAGCAACAAAGTATTGATTCATTAAGTGATAAAAGGGTTTGGAGTTGTGATGGCATCCAAGGGAAAAAATTTAATGTATAGGTTTGCTTAAAGGGTCAATCTGCAGTTGCTAAATACATTTTATTGACTTAAATTAATTACATGAATTATTTGTACCCATTGATTCTTGAAGAATATAACTTATAAATGCCTCATAACCGTAGTTCAACTGTCGTATCCCATCTGCACACAAAATATAAGCTTGTTTTACTCCAATGTTTGTAAACAAAGTAAATGTAAACAAATGCTGTATATCCTCAAAAAATGCTTAAAACTACAATGTTGATACTGTATCATGAATGGTCAGTCCTTGCATCCATGGCTGTGTCTATGAATTTGAGAATGTTTACATTTCTCTTGCCCCATCCCTCAGTTTTTTACCGAAAGTGTGGCAGGGTGTCACTTTGTTATTGTTTCAAATACGGATTGCCCCTTTAAGGTGACCTTATTTTCTAGTTGGAACATTTTCTGTGTAGTCTGCACAAACAAGCCAATGTCATGTGCAGACATGTATCTCAAATATCCGTTAATAATTAATACCGTCAGATGTTGGGATCAGAAATAGCACAAACAATACCGAACAAACAACAATCCATTTGGCCAGATGTGATGGGAGCACTGATACCATACAGTCTGTCTAATGTTTTCAGATCAGGGATTATTTGTGGATTGTGGTTAACAATGACTAATGTTTGACCATATATTATATGCCAAATCATTATCAGACATTATTTTATGACATTTGGTGAGCAAGCTATGCAAATATTGTTGTCAACAAAGCCAAAGTTCAGCTGTGATCCTTGGATTAGATTTATCAACACAATACATTATTATTGTTATTATGGAAACACTTTCATTGAAGTGAAGTTTAGTTTTATGTGGCCTTATAAATACATTAGTTGGCAGTTATAAACACTAAATACAACTGGCAGAAGGTTCATTGGCATCTTAAAATATATTGTAGAAGTAATTGTTTTATTAGTCTTTGTAGTAGTAGCCTATGATGCAAAGATTCCTATTCCTGCATTGATGTGCTAGTTGCTAACCCTCATATAATAAAACATAGCTTTAGAAACATTGACATTTGTACATGATTGTTTTGTATTGATCTCATGTCATCTCAGTAATCCACTTCAATGTATAAGACATATTACAGAACAAATCATTTTCCAGACCCCTTCAACTTTAAATCATTTCAGATACAGCAAGTGGTAGTGGGTCTCTTGTATTACAAAACATAGTACTACAGAATTATAGTGTTTTTAGGTTAAAGGTACGTGATGATTGGACTGAACTAAATCTACAATTGAAGAGTTTCTTTCCAAAACGCTATATATCCATTTGCAGAAATGTTATGTAAATTAACTTTTATTTTTAATTTAAAGAACTTATGAAAGAGATGTGTATTTTTTCACTATCTAATCATGACATGGGCTTGTTCAATGACAGACATGTATTTGTTTGAAATCCATCACTTGATTGTTTCATTTCAGAGAGTGAAATAATAGTTTTTTTGCAAAACGCTACATATCTGCCTCACTCTCAGAGAAATAAGTAGTACTGCTAGGTTTTATACTGTCAAATGTAAAAAATAACTACATTTTGAATAAAGAACTATACAAATGATACATTTGTGACATTGATACAGTTATCAATGCAGTTATATGAGATCTGTATGTAAAAACTATGAATCTGAGAACAGTAATATTTTACACACACATGAAAGTACCCA